>NW_028226213.1:0-61257 GCF_052327205.1 Somniosus microcephalus | reverse complement strand
CACCCAGCCCAGTCGACCCTGCAAAGTCCTCACTAACACCTGGAGACTTGTGCCAAAATTGGGAGAGCTGTCCCACAGACTAGTCAAGCAACAGCCTGACATAGTCATACTCACAGAATCATAGCTTTCAACCAATGTCCCAAACTCCTCCTTCACCATCCCTGGGCATGTCCTGTTTCACCGGCAGGACAGACCCACCAGGGGTGGCAGCACGGTGGTATACAGTTGGGAAGGCGTGGCCCTGGGAGTCCTCAACATTGACTTCACGCAACTGATGAATCAGTACTTCTCCATGTTGAACACCACTTGGAAGAAGCACTGAGAGTAGCAAGGGCACAGAATGTACTCTGGGTGGGGGACTTCAATGTCCATCACCAAGAGTGGCTCGGTAGCACCACTACTGACCGAGCTGTCTGAGTCTTGAAAGACATAGCTGCCAGTCTGGGCCTGCGACAGGTGGTGAGAAAACCAACACGAGGAAACTACTTGACCTCGTCCTCACCAATCTACCTGTTGCAGATGCATCTGTCCATGACAGCATTGGTACCAGTGGCCACCGCACAGTCATTGTGGAGACGAAGTCCCGTTTTCACACTGAGGACACCCTCCATCGTGTTGTGTGGCACTACCACTGTGCTAAATGGGATAGATTCAGAACAGATCTAGCAGCTCAAAACTGGGCATCCATGAGGCGCTGTGGGCCATCAGCAGCAGCAGAATTGTATTCCACCACAATCTGTAACCTCATGGCCCAGCATATCCCTCACTCTATCATTACCACCAAGCCAGGGGACCAACCCAGGTTCATTAAGGAGTGTAGAAGAGCATGTCAGGAGCAGCACCAGGCGTACCTAAAAATGAGGTGCCAACCTGGGGAAGCTGCAACACAGGACTACATGTATGCTAAAAAGCGGAAGCAGCATGTTTTTGGCAGGGCTAAGCGATCCCACAATCAACGGATCAGATCAAAGCTCTGCAGTCCTGCCACGTCCAGTCGTGAATGGTGGTGGACCATTAAACAACTAATGGGAGGAGGAGGCGCCATGAATATCCCCATCCTCGATGGTGGAGCCCAGCACGTGAGTGCAAAAGACAAGGCTGAAGTGTTTGCAACCATCTTCAGCCAGAAGTGCCGAGTGGATGATCCATATCGGCCTCCTCCTGAGGTCCCCACCATCACAGAAGCCAGTCTTCAGCCAATTCGATTCACTCCTCGTGTTTTCAAGAAACAGCTGAGCGCACTGGATACAGCAAAGGCTGTGGGCCCCGACAACATCCCGGCTGTCGTGCTGAAGATTTGTGCTCCAGAACTAGCTGTGCCTCTAACCAAGCTTTTCCAGTACAGCTACAACACTGGCATCTACCCGACAATGTGGAAAACTGCCCAGGTATGTCCTGTCCACAAAAAGCAGGACAAATCCAATCCAGCCAATTACCGCCCCATCAGTCTACTCTCAATCATCAGCAAAGTGATGGAAGGTGTCATCGACAGTGCTATCAAGTGGCACTTACTCACCAATAACCTGCTCACTGATGCCCAGTTTGGGTTCCGCCAAGACCACTTGGCTCCCGAAAATGGACAAAGGAGCTGAATTCCAGAGGTGAGGTGAGAGTGACTGCCCTTGACATCAAGGCCGCATTTGACCGAGTGTGGCATCAAGGAGCCCTAGTAAAACTGAAGTTAATGGGAATCTGGGGGTGGGGGGGGAGCTCTCCACTGGCTGGAGTCATACCTAGCACAAAAGAAGATGGTTGTGGTGGTTGGAGGTCAATCATCTCAGCCCCAGGACATCGCTGCAGGAGTTCCTCAGGGCAGTGTCCTAGGCCTAACCATCTTCAACTGCTTTATCAATTACCTTTCCTCCAACATAAGGTCAGAAATGGGGATGTTCGCTGATGACTGCAGTGTTCAGCGCCATTCACAACTCCTCAGATAATGAAGCAGTCCATGCCTGCATGCAACATAAGAACATGAGAATAGGAACAGGAGTCGGCCATTTGGCCCTTCGCGCCTGCTCCGCCATTCAGTGAGATCATGGCTGATCTTCTACCTCATCTCCACTTTCCTGCACTATCCCCATATCGCTTGATTTCCTTTAATAATCAAAAATCTATCAATCTCTGTCTTGAATATACTCAACGACTGAGCCTCCACAGCCCTCTGGGGTAGAGAATTCCAAAGATTCACCACCCTCTGAGTGAAGAAATTTCTCCTCATCTCAGTCTTAAATGGCCGACCCCTTATTCTGAGACTGTGACCCCTGGTTCTAGACTCCCCAGCCAGGGGAAACATCCTCCCTGCATCTACCCTGTCAAATCGTGTAAGAATTTGTTATTCTTCTAAACTCTAGAGAATATAGGCCTAGTCTACTCAATATCTCCTCATAGGACAATCCCCCCCATCCCAGGAACCAGTCTGGTGAACCTTTGTTGCACTCCCTCTATGGCAAGTATATCCTTCCTTAGGTAAGGAGACCAAAACTGTACACAATACTCCAGGTGTGGTCTCACCAGGGCCCTATATAATTGCAGTAAGACATCTTTACTCTTATACTCAAATCCTCTTGTAATACAGGCCAACATACCATTTGCTTTCCGAATTGCTTGCTGTACTTTTAGTGATTCTTGTACAAGGACACCCAGGTCCCTCTGAACACCCAACATTTCCCAATCTCTCTCCATTTAAAAAAAATAGTCTACTTTTCTATTTTTCCTACCCAAGTGGATAACTTCACATTTTTCCACATTATATTCCATTTGCCATGTTCTTGCCCACTCACTTAGCTTGTCTATATTCCCTTTAAGCCTCCTTACATTCTCCTCAGAACTTGCATTCCCACCCAGCTTTGTATCATCGGTAAACTTGGATATATTACATTTGGTCCCCTCATCCAAATTATTGATGTGGATTGTGAATAGCTGAGTCCCAAGCACTGATCCTTGCGGTACCCCACTAGTTACAGCCTGCCAACCCGAAAATGACTCGTTTATTCCTACTCTGTTTTCTGTCCGTTAACCAATCTTCAATCCGTGCTAGTATATTACCCCCGATCCATGAGCCCTAATTTTGTTTAATAACCTCTTGTGTGGCACCTTATCAAATACATTCTGAAAATCCTAATACACCACGTTCACTGGTTCCCCCCCCTTATCTATTCTGCTAGTTACAACATCAAAAAACTCTTAACAGATTTGTCAAACACGATTCCCCTTTCATAAATCCATGTTGACTCTGCCCAATCCTATTATTATTTTCTAAGTGCCCTGTTACCACGTCCTCAATAATAGATTCCAGCATTTTCCCTACAACTGATGTCAGGCTAACTGGTCTAGTTTCCCTGTTTTCTCTCTCCCTCCTTTCTTACAAAGTGGGGTTACATTTGCCTTCCAATCCGCGGGAACCGTTCTAGAATCTGGAATTTTGGAAAATGACAACCAATGCATCCACTATCTCTATAACCACCTCTTTCAAAACCCTAGGATGCAGGCCATCAGGTCCAGGGGATTTATCGGCTTTCAGTCCCATTAATTTCTCCAGTACTATTTTTTTACTAACACTAATTTCTTTCAGTTCCTCATTCTTGCAAGACCCTTGGTTCTCCACTATTTCTGGGAAGTTTTTGCGTCTTCTTCCATGAAGATAAACACAAAGTATTTGTTTAATTTCTCTGCTATTTCCTTATTCCCTATTATAATTTCTCCTGTCTCAGCCTGTAAGGGACCCACATTTACTTTCACTAATCTTTTCCTTTTTACATACCTATAGAAGCTTTTACAGCCTGTTTTTATGTCTCTCGCAAGTTTACTCTCCTATTCATATTCTATTTTCCTTATCTTTTTCAATTTCTTGGTCCTCCTTTGCTGAATTCTAAAATCCTCCCAATCCTCAGGCTTACTACTCTTTTTGGCAACATTATAAGCCTCTTTTGATCTAATATCTTTAACTTCTTTTGTTAGCCACGGTTGGATCACTTTTCCTGTGAGGTTTTTATGCCTTAAAGGAATGTATATTTGTTGTAAATTATGTATTAATTCTTTAAATGCTAGCCATTGCTTCTCTACCATCATACCTTTTAATGTAGTTTCCCAATCTACCTTGGCCAACTCGCCCCTCATACCTACGTAGTTTGCTTTGTTTAGATTTAAGACCCTAGTTTCAAATATAACTAAATCACTTTCAAACTCAATATAAATTGCTATCATATTATGGTCACTCTTCCCTAAAGGCCCCTTTACTACAAGGTTATTAATTAACCCTTTCTCATTGCACAATACTAGATCTAAAATAGCCTGCTCCCTAGTTGGTTCCTCAACATACTGATCTAGAAAACTGTCTTGTATACATTCCATGAATTCGTCCTCCACACTATTACTGCAAATTTGGTTTGCCCAGTCCATATGTAGATTAAAGTCCCCCATGATCACTGTATTACCCTTGTTGCATGTACCTCTAATTTCCTGATTTATACTCTGCCCTACATTACAATTACTGTTTGGGGACCTATAAACAACTCCCACCAATGTTTTCTGCCCCTTGCTGTTTCTTAGCTCCACCCAAACTGATTCTACTTCTTAATTTTCGGAGCTAAGATCCTTTCTCTCTACTGTCTTTACCCCATCCTTTATTATCAGGGCTACCCCTCCTCCTTTTACATTTTTCCTATCTCTTCTAAAAGTGAAGTATCCTGGAAGATTTAGTTCCCAACCTTGGTCACTTCGCAACCACGTCTCTGTTATGGCTATTAGATCAAACCTGTTAATTTCTATCTGCGCTATTCATCTATTTTGTTGCGAATGCTTCGCGCATTCCGATATAGTGCCTTTAGCTTTGACTTATTTCTATTTTTCCCTGATGTCAACTTAGCCACTGATGCCTTATTACCTTTGATGCTCTCTCTGTCCCTTCCTGACCCACTCTGCTTATTTTACCCAAAACTCTACTCTGCTCTAGAGCCTTGGCACTTCTCTCGCTGCTTTTAAATTTACTCTTTCCTGAATCTCTCCCCCATATCATTAGTTTAAAGCTCTGTCTACTGCCCTAGCTATTTGGTTTGCCAAGACACTGGACGACGTTCAGGCTTGGGCTGATAAGTGGCGGGTAACATTTGCCCCACACAAGTGCCAGGCAATGACTATCTCCAACAAGCGAGAGTATAACCACCGGCCCTTGACATTCAACGGCATTAGCACCGTCGAATCCCCCACCATCAACATCCTGGCGGGGTCACCATTGACCAGAAATTTAACTCGACCAGCCGCATAAATACTGTGGCTACAAGAACAGGTCAGAGGCTAGGTATTCTGCGGCGAGTGTCTCACCTCCTGACTCCCCAAAGCATTTCCACCATCCACATGGTACAAGTCAGGAGTGTGATGGAATACTCTCCACTTGCCTGGATGAGTGCAGTTCCAACAACACTCAAGAAGCTTGATACCATCCAAGACAAAGCAGCCCGCTTGATTGGCACCCCATCCATCACCTTAAACATTCACTCCCTCCACCACCGCCGTACCGTGGCTGCAGTGTGTACCATCTACAAGATGCACTGCAGCAACTTGCCAAGGCCTCTTCGGCAGCACCGCCCAAACCAGCGACCTCTTCCACCTAGAAGGACAAGGGCAGCAGGCGCATGGGAACACCACCACCTCCAAGTTCCCCTCCAAGTCACACACCATCCTGACTTAGAAGTATATCGGCCGTTCCTTCATCGTCGCTGGGTCAAAATCCTCGAACTCCCTCCCTAACAGCACTGTGGGAGTACCTTCACCACACGGACTGCAGCGGTTCAAGAAGGCGTCTCATCACCACCTTCTCGAGGGCAATTAGGGATGGGCAATAAATGCCGGCCTTGCCAGCGACGCCCACATCCCAGGAACGAATAAAAAAAAACAGACCTTGAACCCCCGACCTTCGGCACCCACACTCATCCCCCAATCGAACTGAGTGTGAAGGGGGATCGCTGACAGTCTCTCCTCCCCACAGGTGCTGCCTGAGCGGCTGGGTGCTGTGATTTGTGTCGGCTCATTGGAAGAGCTCTGTCCTGGGAGGAAAGGGCAGTGCTCCGTAATGGCACTGATACCTGTGCTGTTCCCACCTTGATGACAGCTCTCTCTCTATCTCTCCGTCCAATAAGGCACTTCAGAGCGAATTTATTTGTACCCAAAGGTGATGCAGAGATCAGTGTGTCACCCAGGATAGGAGGTGAGTTCCACTCTCGAGCCCCAGTGGCTGCTTCGAATCCTGAGTGGCAGCAGGTTCCTCCCACATTGGAAATGAAACTTGGAGGAAGAGGCACCTGGGAGTGTTTCCCAGTGACAGAGAGGGAATGGTGTAGAGCTGGGCACGCAGGAGGAGGCCATTCAGCCCCTCGAGTCTGTTCCGCCATTCAATCAGATCATGGGTGATCTGCACCTCCGCTCCATTTTCTCGCCTTTGCTCCACATCCCGTGATCCCCTTACCCAACAAAAGTCTACCAATCTCAGTCTTGAACGCTCCAATTGAGCTCCAGCCTCAATAGCTTTTGGGGGAGAGTTTTCCTGATTTTCACCACCCTTTGTGTGAAGAAGTGTTTCCTGACATCATCCCTGAACGCCTGACTCTTAATTTGTTCTGGACTCTTCCCCCCCCCCCCAACCAGAGGAAATTGTTTCTCTCTCTACCCTATCAACTCCTTTCATCATCTTAAACATCTCAATTGGATCATCCCTTAATTTTCTATACTCGAGGGAATACAAGCCTAGTTTATGCAACCTGTCCTCATGATTTAACCCTCTAATCCCTGGTATCATTCTGGTGAATGTATGCTGCCCCCCCCTCCATGGCCAATATATCCTTCCTGAGCTGCGATGCCCAGGACGGAACACAGTGCTGCAGGTAGGGTCTGACCAAGGCTCTGCACGGTTGAAGCGTTTAAAACTTGTACTATATAGTGACCTGCAGTCCAGTGTGTGAGCTGTTGGATGCTTGTTCCTTCTGCAGGTGCTCACAGAGAAGAGGAGTCTGGGCAGTAAAGAGGGCCCTCCCCACCTGGTGGCCGTAATCCTCCTGCACGCTGGCACCAGTGCCCAGGATGCCCTGAGGCTGATTCAGAGCGACGAGACCGCGAGTGTGTACGACAGGGATGAAGGTGGCGAGCGCTTTGGATTAGTCTGCCCCAGGTTCAAACAGAGGTTCTACTTCATCCGAGCGAATGCAGGTGAGCGACTGAGTGTTTCTAATGAATGGTTTCTGCCGATTCATAGAACCGGTGGAGTCACAGACATTCCAAATGTGTGGCATGCTGCAGATAATGAGCGGCGTGGATAGAGCGATAAGTGTTCCACTATGCACACCAAGCTCGCTACTCCTGCCTTGTGATTTATAAATATATATATATATTGCTGAGTTCCTGCTCGCTGCACGGGTTGTTTCGGGGAGACACCAGACGAGTTATATTTCCAAAGGAGGGGAGACTCTGAAGGTGAGGCAGCTGCCCCTCATTGGTGGGTAATTGCACCGCGACACTGGCACAATCAGACCACCTGCCCCACCCACCAAAGTCAGAGCTGGGGGTTTGTAGTTCACATTAAGAAATAGTGTGCAGAGCCGGAGCTTTGTAGAACTCTGTGTGGCTTGAATATAGAAAATTGAAGTGAATCCAAATTTATCCAAGCAGTTCACTGCGGGTCCGAATGTGCATCGCTCGTGTGCCACAGAAGGAGCGAGGTTCAGGTGTGCCTGACAACAACAGGCACTCAAAGCTCTGGGCCCATGCAGCGTTCTCCTCCTCCTGATCCAGGGACTGGGCTGGCACACCAGTCAGACTGCTGGCCTGAGTTCAGCAGCAGCCTTCTCCTTCTCCCCAAAGCACACTCCAATGTTGACACGAGGCTGTTAAGCTAACACATGATTATAGCCCACCCCAGGCTTGTATTCCCCTGAGTTTAGAAGATTATGGGGTGATCTGATTGAGGTCTTTAAAATGATAAAAGATATTCAGTAGGGTAAAGACAGGGAAACTGTTTCCTCTGGTGGGGAGTCCAGAACAAGGGGGGCACAATCTTAAAATTAGAGCCAGGCTGTTCAGGAGTGAAATCAGAAAGCACTTCTTCACAAAGGGTAGTGGAAATCTGGAACTCTGTCCCCCAAAAGCCTGTGGATGCTGGGGGCCAATTGGAGCTTTCAAGACTGAGATTGGTAGACTTTTTGTCGGGTAAGGGTATCAAGGGATATGGAGCCTTTGCGGGTAAATGGAGTTGAGGTACAGATCGGTCATTATCTCATTGAATGGCGGAGCAGGCTCGAGGGGCTGAATGGCCTCCTGTTTCTATGTTCACATTTCTTTCTAATCCCTTTTCAGGTGATATCCACGCGGTTCTTGACCTTGCCAAAGTAGCGGACACGCTGATGTTTGTGCTGGATCCGCACGAGGGATGGGACAGTTTTGGGGACTTTTGTCTCTCCTGTCTATTTGCACAAGGCCTCCCCAGCCATGGTATGTGGATTCGGTGTGCATGCACTGTCGGGGATTTGCTGATGGGATATGGTAGCGTAGTGGTTTTGCTGCTGGACTAGCAAACCAGAGAACGTGCGTTCAAATCCCACATAGCAATCTGAGAATTTTCATTTTTTTTTTAAAAAACTGGCGTCAGTAAAAGTGAGCATGAAGCTGTTGGATTGTCTTTACAAACCCATCTGGTTCACTGATGTCCTTTAGGGAAGGAAACCTGCCGTCCTTACCCGGTCTGGGCCTATAGGTGACTCCAGACACACACCAATGTGGTTGACTCTTGACTGCCCTCTGAAGTGGCTGAGCGAGCCACTCCATTGTATCAAACCAACTAGGGATGGGCAATAAATGCCAGCGATGCCCACACCTGAGAATTAATATTAAAAAAAAAAAGTGAACAAAATTAATCAAATTCAAATTTTAATAGAAAAATAAACATTGACCAAAGTCATTGTATAATTTAAGCTGTCTGGAAATTGGGAATCAAGGCCATGTTTTGATGCAGCATACTGCACGGGGCGGGGGTGGGAACACAGTGAGTAGGTGGGTGGGCTTGAAATCCATCAAAAGGAGACGGGCCTTTCGGGCCTAAAGGCCATTTCCTGTTGCTAATAATTCTCCTGATTGTCACGTCCCCTGCCGGCTGCTGTTGATGCTTAGTGTGGGGTGTCGGGAAGCAGAGTCTGGTCCTAAAGGGAATGGTGCTACGTATATAACCGACTGTCACCCCCCACAGTGTTCGTGGTTCAGGGAATTAACGACCTTCCCGTCAAGAAGCGAACGGATGCCAGGAAGAACCTGAGCAAGATGTTGGAGAAACGTTTCCTTGATGCCAAACTCTTTCACCTGGACACGGAGCAGGAGGCCATGCTGGTCATCAGACACATCGCCATGCAGAAACAGCGGCACATCGCCTTTCGGGAACGGCGCTCCTATTTACTGGCTCAGCGGGTGGCCTTTGAGGCCAGCGACGAAAGCGGACTCGTGGGAACGCTGAAGGTGTCCGGTTATGTCCGGGGACAGGCGCTGGATGTGAACAAGCTGCTTCACATTGTAGGGCATGGAGATTTCCAGATGAGTCAGATCAATGGTCCACCTGACCCCATGCCCCTGAACCCCAAGACTACAAAGAAAAGCGAGAATGCAGAGATGAACGTGAGTAAAAAAAAGATAGTCGGCTGATGTGCTTACAGAATCTTACAGCACGGCAGGGGGCCATTTGGCCCATCGTGCCTGTGCTGGCTCTTTGAAAAGAACTATCTCATTCGTACCACTCCCCCGCTCTTTCCCCACAGCCCTGCAAATCCTTTTCAAGTAGTCATCCAATTCCCTTTTGAAAGTTCCTATTGAATCTGTTTCCACCACCCTTTCAGGCAGAGCATTTCAAATCGCAACAACTCGCTGCGTTAAAAAAATAATTGTCCTCGTTTTCCCCTCTGTCTGGTTCTTTTGCCAATTATTTTAAATCTGTGTCCTCTGGTTACCGACCCTCCTGCCACTGGAAGCGGCTTCTTCTTTACTCGATCAAAACCATTCATGGTTTTGAACACTCTAGACACAAAAGGCATCAAGGGGTATGGGGAGAGAGCGGGAATATGGTATTGAGATAGAGGATCAGCCATGATCATATTGAATGGGGGAGCAGGCTCGAAGGGCCGAATGGCCTACTCCTCCTATTTTTCTATGTTTCTATGAACCCCTCCTGTAACTCTCCCCTTAACCATCTCTGCTCGAAGGAGAACAATCCCAGCTTCTCTGGTCTCTCCGTGTAACTGAAGTCCCTCATCCCTGGTACAATTCTAATAAATATGGTAAATAGCTAACATCAACACTGGTCCATCTCCCACAGTAAGAGTTGAGGTCCTGAGATGAGGTGAGTTTAGAGGCCAGGGGCTAGCTGGACCAGGGCGTGTAGATTTGATTGTTGTTATTTTGAAGTCGTACATTATTTTCATATTTCCATTATAAATTATATATATATACATTTATAATGGTAACTATCTGTGTAAACGCATCACGCCGTAATTCCACTCTTCCACCAGTGGTGGTGCTGCAGGGTAAGTGGGGTTTGAGGGTGGGGTCTAACTGGGCCAGGGCGCAGACACAGTTCATTCCACATTTTACAGTCATACATTTTATTTTGTATTTTCATTATAATTCCTTTATTCATATTTATATTTATAACGGTATATAAATTATTTTCTACTCTCCGTAAACTCGAGGTCATCCAAAACTCGGCTGCCCGTGTCCTAACTCGCACCGAGTCCCGTTTACCCATCACCCCTGTGCTCGCTGACCTACATTGGCTCCCGGTTCAGCAATTGCTCGATTTTTAAAATTCTCATCCTTGTTTTCAAATCCCTCCATGGCCTCGCCCCTCCCTATCTCTGTAACCCCTACATCCCTCTGCGCTCCTCCAGTTCTGGCCACTTGAGCATCCCCGATTTTCATTGCTCCACCATTGGTGGCCTTGCCTTCAGCTGCCTAGACCCTAAGCTCTGGAATTCCCTCGCTAAACCTCTCCACCTCCCTCTCTCCTCCTTTTAAGACACTCCTTAAAACCTACCTCTTTGACCAAGCTTTTGGTCGCCTGTCCTAATGTCTCCTTATGTGGCTTGGTGTCAATTTTGTTTATAACGTTCCTCTGAGGCGCTTTGGGATGTTTTACTACATTAAAGGTGCTATAGAAACACGGTGGCATAGTGGTTAGCACTGTTGCCTCACAGCACCAGAGACCCGGGTTCGAATCCGGCCTCGGGCGACTGTCTGTGTGGAGTTTGCACATTCTCCCCGTGTTTGCGTGGGTTTTCTCCGGGTGCTCCGGTTTCCTCCCACAGTCCAAAGATGTGCAGGTTAGGTTGATTGGCTATGATAAATTGACCCTTAGTGTTAGGGGGATTAAATAGGTGGGGTTACAGGGATAGGGTGGGATATGTGTTGGGGTTACGGGGATCGGGTGGGATATGTGTCGGTGCAGGCTCGATGGGCCGAAATGGCCTCTATCTGCACTGTGGGGTTTCTGTGTGATTTCTGTGTGTGAAATACAAGTTGTTGTTTACATAGGCAGCTACCAACATGTCACACTGTAATTACACTTTTCCACCAGTGGTGATGCAGCGCCATCACTGGTGGGCGGGTGTAATTACAGCGTGACGTTTACATAGGCTGTTTCCATTATAAATATAGATAGAAATATAAATATTTATAATGCCAACAGTTGATGGGCAGAGAGAGCTAATGCTATGTGTTGCACTTTTTTTCTGGGAGTTTTTGTTTTCTGGAGGGAGAGACTGTAGATGAGAAATCTTGTGGTTCTGAAAGACGGGAATGTCAGGATGAGCTCAATGCTCTTGACCCTACCTCCATTGATTAGATTCCTCTTCCTTTGTTAGGATCCCGCTGCAGAGATGGAAGAGGACCTGAAAGTTCTGATGAAAGCAGATTCCAGAAAGCAGGAATCGCTAGAGTCGGAGGTGGTTCCCGATCCGATGGAGGGGGAGCAAACCTGGCCAACGGACGAGGAACTGCGAGAGGCCGAGGGTGGGTACTCGGTCACACTGACCCCAAAAGCACGAGCAGGCCTGGTTTTACTGAGCACCTTCACCACACGGACTGCGAGGTTTCAAGAAGGAACCTCACCACCGCCATCTCAGGGCAACTAAGGGTGAGCAATAAATGCCGGCCTTGCCAGCGACGCTCACAGATCCTGAGAATGAATAATTTTTAAAAAAGAACTTGTAACTTCCCGCATTCTAGCCTCTGATTTTGGTGAAAGCCTGACTTAGCAGTTTTCTGTTTGAAAGCCTGAGTGTTGGTGTGTGTTTTTGCCTCTATTTTACAACCAAAGAGGAGGTCCTAAGACAAACAGCCCATCAATCACCTGGAACCAGAGACTTCCCAACACAATGGGCGTGAGGTGTTTAGTGTAATGGATTGCTTGTTATCTTTGGTCATCGGGAAACCATTTCAGTGACTAGTTCATTAGCATTTTAACGACCTTTCGTCTTGGTGCTTTAAAAAAAGACTTGTGAATACATAGAAACATAGAAGATAGGAGCAGGAGTAGGCCATTCGGCCCCTCGAGCCTGCTCCGCCATTTAATGAGATCATGGCTGATCATCCAAATTCAGTACCCCGTCCCTGCTTTCTCCCCATATCCCTTTAGCCTTAAGAAATATATCTAACTCCTTCTTGAATATATTTATTTAATGAATTGGCCTCTACTGCCTTCTGTGGTAGAGAATTCCACAGGTTCGCCACTCTGGGTGAAGAAGTTCCTCCTCATCTCAGTCCTAAATGGCTTACCCTTTAACCTTAGACTGTGACCCCTGGTTCTGGACTCCCCCGCCATCGGGAACATCCTTCCTGCATCTAGTCCGTCTAGTCCTGTTAGAATTTTATAAGTTTCAATAAGATCCCCTCTCATTCTTCTAAACTCCAGCGAGTACAAGCCCAATCGACCCAATCTCTCCTCATACGTCATTCCTGCCATCCCAGGTATCAGCCTGGTGAATCTTTGCTGCACTCCCTCCATGGCAAGAACATCCTTCCTCAGATAAGGCGACCACAACTGCACACAACTGCGACCAAAAATACCTTTTGGTTTTTTACCCCCCCCCCCCCCCCCCCCCCTGCACATTGAAATGTAACCTTTTTCAAATCCTTTCTGTGGAAAAGTGAACAATGTCCCAAAATATAACGAACAGCGACCAGGCAGATGTTGAGCACAACTGGAAGAGTTAGGAGAGACGGTGAGGCTTGGGGCGAAGGGGATCAATGACACAGCCAATGTTTGAGTTGAATGGGGTGGGGCTTTCTGTATGGCGATGATGAGAGCTGCCTCTCTCTTTGTATCTCCACCGTCCCTCACAGCTTTGCCCATCTCACTGTTTTGTTTCAGATGCATTAAAGGAAAGCAGGAAGATTGTTCGAAGAGTCCCGAAAGGCACGTCCGATTACCAGGCCGCCTGGATTTTGGACGATGAGGAAGAGGTAGATGAGGAGGAAGGAAGTGATGAAGATATGGAGGAAGACGACCTGATGAGGGAGGCAGTGTCACAGGTTAGGATCCTATGGATGTTTCACCCCTGTTGTCTGTACTTGCATATCAGTGTGCTGTCTATCAAAAAAAAAATCACTCGTTTGGTGGAATTGTAACCCCCATTCCTCCGGTGCCAGGGAACAGACTGGTTAATTCCATCTCTTCTGCTTCGGGGCTCTTGATATTAACCACCTTGTAAGTGAAACTGCCGCTGTTTTCTCCAATCCTGAGGCTCCCTTGTTCACTGGTTTTAATTTAGTGTTTGTGTGCGGGGAGAACAGGACTGTGTGGTATAGTGGATTAGTACAATGTCCTTGCACTCCGGGAGCTGGCTGTAAGGCCAGATCTGAAATGGGGTTTGGGAATGAGTCCATTCCCAGTGAGTGGGAAAATGACCATCAGCCTCATCAGCAAGGGATGGAAACTGGACATGTTCCCTGAGTGCAGTAGGGAGTCATTCTTGTAAGGGTCAGGTTCAAGCAAGTACAACAGGCTGACATGCCATTGCAGTACTGAGGGAGTGCTGCTGTGTAGGAGGTGCCTCCCTTGGGATGAGATACTGCACACAGGCTGTATGCTTGTTGAGCTGGAAGTGAAAGATCCCGTGACTCCCTCAACAGGCGAGCCGGTGTCCTGGCCAACGTTCCGCCCGTAACGGGCTCCACCAGAGGTCTTGACAAAGAGTTTGACTCGAAACGTTGACTCTGTTTTCTCTCCACGGCTGTTGCCTGGCCTGCTGAGTTATTCCAGCATTTTCTGTTATTTCACCAGAGACAGGTTACCTGGTCACTCGTCTCATTGCTGCTGGTGGGATCTTGCAGTGCACATCATGGCTGCTGCTTCTGGCTCCATACCGGCAGTGACTGCACTTTAAATAATTCATTGTCACAAGCGCTTTGAAACATGTCCTCGCCGGCACACCTTTGGGGCGTTGCAGGGGTGGGGGGAGGCTTCACGCTGCGTCTGACTCTCGCTGGACCTGACCTGGGGGTCACCGATGCTGCCGCTGGCTACACAAGTGGGAAATGGTCTCGTCACCCCAGCGCCTGATGTGTTGTTCCGTACCTGTAGGCCAGCGATGAAAGTGACGATGAGGAAGAGGCTGATGAGTGTGAAACCATGACAGTTCCAGAAAGCATCCGCGATGATCATTACGATGAAAAGATTGAC
This sequence comes from Somniosus microcephalus, assembly GCF_052327205.1. NCBI lineage: Eukaryota > Metazoa > Chordata > Chondrichthyes > Squaliformes > Somniosidae > Somniosus > Somniosus microcephalus. Next base: position 46,556 of record NW_028226213.1, on the reverse strand, counting down.
GAGGAGGAGGAGAGGGAGATGCTGGAGAAGTACAAGCAGGAGCGGATGGATGAAATGTTCCCTGATGAGGTGGACACTCCGAAGGATGTACACGCCAGAGTCAGGTACGTGGGTGTTGGCTAACGTTTTCCCCCAGTGGTGTGGGTGGGTGAGTGCCACTCGGTGATGCTGCGGCTACCCTTTGGCTGAGCGCAGGGGTCACCCTGATACCCACACGCCAGCCATTTGGGGACTGATGGACGCTTCTATCCTTCAAATGATTTCCTCTTACTTTCATACAGCATCTTCAAAGAGTAGGCGTTGAGTTGTCAATGATATGCGTTTCCTGAAAGTTAACTTAGAAGACTCCCGACTGCCTTGGCACCGAGTACTGAACTGCAAACATCAGGGGCACTCGGCATCAGCTCCTCGTCTGTGCTGTGTTGGGCGATGTTAATCCCCCAGTGGTGTGGGCACTACATTGTGTGTGTTTTTTTTAATGGCATCTTTTACGTCTACCTGAGAAGGCAGACAGGTTTAACGTCTCATCCGAAAGACGGCATCGCCGACAGTGCAACGCTCCCTCAGTACTGCCCCTCCGACCGTGCGGCGCTCCCTCAGTACTGCCCCTCCGACCGTGCGGCGCTCCCTCAGTACTGCCCCTCCGACCGTGCGGCGCTCCCTCAGTACTGCCCCTCCGACCGTGCGGCGCTCCCTCAGTACTGCCCCTCCGACCGTGCGGCGCTCCCTCAGTACTGCCCCTCCGACCGTGCGGCGCTCCCTCAGTACTGCACTGGAGTGTCAGCCTGGATTATGTGCTAAAGTCTCTGCAGTGGGACTTGAACCCTCGGCCTTCTGACTCCGAGGCGGAGAGTGACACCCACTGAGCCACGGCTGACACTGAAATCAGAAACAGGACCTGATTCATTTGTGATGCATGCTGGAGCTGAATAGCACGCCGACACGCACAGTCTCGGCTCGCACATGAAGAATGGTCACCTGGGTGAGGGGCAGGGAGACGCTGGCATTGGAGGAACTGGACTCTACGCATCAGCCCCTCGGGGAGAGATATGGGGAGATTGCAGGAGGAAACCAATGAGACTGAATACAGCAAATATTTTTGTAACAATTAAAATCTTGATGGTTTGAGTTGTTGCACTCCTGGAAGAGGTTAAATTCCAGCCTTCACTTCCTTTCATAAATTGCTTCAGGGGAAGGCCTCGCGATGTTCCCTGTGGTCTATTGCTGGGGACAATCCCTCCATTGAAACCGTACTGCACGGTATTGTTCCAGTGCTAAATAGTTTTGATAGAGTAGTTAGGGAGAAACTGTTTCCATTGGCAGGAGGGTCGGTAACCAGAGGACACAGATTAGATAATTGGCAAAAGAACCAGAGGGGAGATGAGAATTTTTTACGCAGCGAGTTATGATCTGGAATATGCTGCCTGAAAGGGCGGTGGAAGCAGATTCAATAATAACTTTCAAAAGGGAATTAGATAAATACTTGAAAAGGAGAAATTTGCAGAGCTGTGGGGAAAGAGCAGAGGAGTGGGACTAATTGGAGAGCTCTTTCAAAGAGCCGGCACAGGCACGATGGGCCGAGTGGCGGCCTCTTGTGCTGTATCATTCTATGATTGTGGCGGGCAGGATAATCAGAGAGAAGCTTATCCACTGGGTTAGCCCCTCCCGAGTGGGTGTTTGGTTATTCTGCACACACCCTGATGATCTCCTGTAAACACCACAGGTTTCAGAAGTACAGGGGTCTGAAGAGTTTCCGGACATCACCCTGGGACCCCAAGGAGAACCTGCCGCGGGATTACGCCAGAATATTCCAGTTCCAGAACTTTACCAGGACAAAGAAAAGAATCTTCAATGAGATTAAAGAGGAGGAGGAAGGTGCAATGGTAATGTGTGCGAATGTGCGTGTGTGCGTGTGTGCGTGCGCGTGTGTGTGTGTGTGTGTGCGTGCGCGTGTGCGTCTCTGCGTGTGTGTACAGCAGTGTTTAGCGCATGGGTATCCTACACGGCTTACCGCTTTATAGTTTAAAGGTTCACCATCATCCTGGGCTGCACTAAAACAAATCTAATCGTGGAAAACTCACTAGGAATGAGAGATTTCATGGCTTGTGCACTGATTGAGGGCCTGCGTGTATTAGTGACGGTGTTTGGGTGTTACAGGTGTCCTGCGATTGTGGTACTCGTGTTCTGCCAGTGAAGATCCTGAGTGAGCTGATTGTAACGCTGCCTCTTGTACTAAATTCACCGTGCAGCATTTCAGCTTAACGCACAGGTTCCTCTGATTTTACAACAACTTGCATTTATATCGCGCCATTAATGCAGTGAAACATCCTGAGGACTGCGTGGGTTAGCCCATTTCCCTCTAATCTCCCCGGGAGGTGCCGACTCTCGCCGGGGTACGGTTCCACTGGCATCTCCAGTACCCCCCCCCCCCCCCAGTGTGGGAGCTGACAGTGAGTGCTGGCATGCTATTCTCCCGGGGAGGGGGCGGGTGGTGGGGTCTTGTGCGGGTCTGCCCGTGTTCCAGCCGGTACCAATCCCATGCGGGAATCCGGGCCCGGTTCTCCCACCCCTCATTCTCTGCTACACCAGCTGAGATCAGGACCTGGGCCTTCCCAGTCGGTCTGGCTTGATGTCACATCGCCTGATGCATTCACTCAGAGATGGTTCAATAATGGATTGTAATTTAGCAGTTGCCGTCATTGGGCACTGACCTTGTGGCTGCTCCGTCAGTCTTGTTCCTTACAGCTGACCCATTGTGTTGTTTTATTTACACACGCTCAGCCCGGCTGGTTCGTCACCATCTGTATCTGCAACGTGCCGGTGTCCGTGATGGAGAGTTTCAAACCCGAGGCCCCCCTGGTGATCTTCACCCTGCTGCCGCACGAACAGAAGGTACTGCGAGAGCGAGTAGGAGTGAGGAGGGTTAGGGGAGAGGGCAGGTTAGGGGTGAGGGCGGGTCAGGGGCGAAGGGGATTAGGGGCGAGGGCGGGAGCGAGAGCGAGGGGGGATTAGGGGCGAGGTTGGGTCTGGGGCGAGAGGGGGATTGGGGGGCGAGGGGGGATTAGGGGCGAGGGCGGGTTGGTGGCAAGGGAGGGTGTCGTGGAGCGGGGCTGGCTCCATTACAACAGTTTATTGATCTTAATTGACTGCAGTTGTAATAATGGAATCGATGGGATTGTCGATATTGGTTCTACATTCAGCTGCTGGTATTGTGTTGAAATGTGTATTTTTGACCTTTATTACTATAAAAGTCTGAGAGTATTTAATATTTCTGGGCTATGACATAAAACCTAACCAGACGTGCAGTGAAACCAGGAATACACAATGCGGAAAAATCCAAATGGAGTCAGTTCACTACAATGTTCTCTGATACACAGCTCCTGCAATCCATCTGCTCACATTGCCCCCACCGACTCCACCCTCAGTGACAGACCTGTCCCCTCCAGTACTGTACCCCAGTGTTATACAGTGACAGACCTGTACCCACCAGTACTGTACCCCAGTGTTATACAGTGACAGACCTGTACTCACCAGTACTGTACCCCAGTGTTATACAGTGACAGACCTGTACCCACCAGTACTGTACCCCAGTGTTACACAGTGACAGACCTGAGGGCGAGGCTCGGGGAGGGGGAGCGTGTTCTTGGATTGCTCACCCCTCTGTTCTCAGTTGATCTGTGCCTTTTAATGCCTGGTTTAATTGAGGCGGTTGATTGGGGAGGGATGGGCCTCGAGCTCTGAGTCTGAGGTTTCTCTCTTTTCCAGATGTCAGTTGTCCATTTCCTGCTCAGGAGACACGCGAGCAACGCTGAGCCCATCAGGTCCAAGGAGGAGATGGTTTTCCACTGTGGCTGCAGGCGATTCCGGGCTCCTCCTCTGTATTCACAGCACACGGCAGGTCGGTGAGCTGGGCAGCGCCATTCAGGGACTGGGGGGATGTTGGGCAGTACCATGTTCAGGGACTGGGGGAGGGGACTCGAGCTGAGCCACATCCTGCTCTCCCCTGGTGTGCGGTCATGTATTTTCCAGTGTTGGTCACTGAGCAATGATCAAGAGCTGATTTCCCCTCCCACCGGCCCCAGCAAGGGCGCTGATTGAAATTGTTGGCTCCAAGATATTGTTTTTACTCTTTACAGTAATCAGACGTGAGATCAACCAAGTCTTTAAACTTTTCTAAGTATTGGTTTTATTAACGTTAAAACAGTACAGGTTTACAGAGCGAGAGCCATACAACCTGTAAATCAGGAAACACAATTCGAAACGTAGAATGGCATTCTGCTCCTTCAGCAGGTAAAGTCCAAAAACCTCCATCACCAGCGGACTGTGAATCGTAACGTTCCTGGTCTGTGTGACTTCGCTACTGACAGACACAGGGCTCCGAATTCTCTCTCCACATTTATTCATCGCCCATTCCTATTGGTTCAAACTGAATTGATGTGTCAGCCATAGCTCAGTGGGTAGCACGCTCTCCTCTGAGTCAGAAGGTTGTGGGGTCAAGTCTCACTCTAGAGACTTGAGCACAAAATCCAGGCCAATGCTGTACTGAGGGAGCGCCGCACTGTCGGGGGTCAGTACTGAGGGAGCGCCGCACTGTCGATGGGGCAGTACTGAGGGAGCGGAGCGCCGCACTGTCGGAGGGGCAGTACTGAGGGAACGTGGCACTGTCGGAGGGGCAGTACTGAGGGAGCGCTGCACTGTCGGAGGGGCAGTATTGAGGGAGCGCCGCACTGTCGGAGGGGCAGTACTGAGGGAGCGCCGCACTGTTGGAAGTTCCATCTTTCGGATGAGACGTTAAACCGAGGCCCTGTCTGCCCCCTCAAGTGGATGTAAAAGATGCCACGGCCACTATTTGAAGATGAGCAGAGTTCTCCCTAGTGCCCTGGGTCCAACATACCTCCAGCAAAAGCAGATGAACTGGTTATTTGTCACATTGCTGTTTGTGGGGCTTCGCTGTACGTAACTTGTCTGGCTTGTTTGCCTGCATAACAACAGTGACGACACTTCAAAATAATTCAGTGGCTGTAAAGTGCTTTGGGACTCCAAGGGCGTGAGGTGTTTATAAATGCAAGTCTGTTGGTCCTTTCTTTAACCCTCTCCTTGTTCCTCCCGTAGCCAACAAGTTCAAATACGAGCGGTTTTTACGTTCCGATGCCACTGTTGTGGGGACTGTGTACGGCCCGATAACCTTCCCTTCAGCCTCTGTCCTGATGTTCAAACAAAGAGCCAATGGTATGTTCTGCTGATTCGAGTCAGGTGTGCAGGGCGAGGGCGTGTTTGTGTGTGTGAGCACGGGGAGGAGGTGCGTGTGTGTAAGATGTGCCGGCAGTTGGTGTGTCCAACTATAACCAGGGTTAAATGTGCTGCCTGTGCTGAATTCCTGCTTCACTCGGGCCCCAATTGATCGGGGGCTCCTCTGAGGGCCCGTTCGGTACAGACAGTGACCAGGAGGCCCCAGGCTTGGCTTCTGCTCTCTGCTGGATGAGCTGGGATTGCGCACCAGGTGTGCCCTCAGTCACCCATTGCTGGTGCGAGGGAAACTGTCCAATAACTGCTGCCCAGCAACCCCTGATGACGTGATTGGACGTGGGTGGGGAAACAAACAGACTGTGATGCCCATGTGGTGGAATAGCCTCCCAGCACTCGCCATTGCGCTCAAGTGAGCAGCGGACACTCGGATATGAGATACTGGAGGGAGGGGGGGTAACCAGAGCGAATGGAAGCATACCTCAGCACATCGCCTGCTTCAGGGGGGTTGGGGACGGAGTTTAACCATGCTCCTGGCCCTGTCAGAAGGACAGTACAATCACTTTGTATTCTTCACCTGTGCTAATTGCTGATTGGATCCCAGGCATGCAAGACCTGATCGCGACGGGCTCTGTGCTGAAGGTCGACCCTGACAGAGTCATCGTGAAGAGAATTACCTTGAGCGGCCATCCCTTCAAAATCCTGACCAAAACCTCGGTGGTGCGATACATGTTCTTCAACCGAGGTGAGGAGGGGGGCGGTGGGGGTGCGAGGGAAGTGGGGGAGGGGGGGGGACGAAGTGAATGGGGGAGAAATAATAACATGAAATAACGGCGGCAATTTCTTCGGAGCCGTTCCCGCTCCACAGCCGAATTTTGACCACTCGTCCGGATAAAGTTTAGGCTCCGAGCAGATTCCCGGCATTGCGCCAGTAACTTGATTTAAAGGTGATTGGCGAGTCTGGTGGGCAGAGAAGCTGGGCCGGGCCGTCCCATTGCCATCGAATTGCTGCGTCAACGAGCAGTTAAAATCGTAAGAAGAATATTACTCATGCTATTAAATAGTTAGAATCATAGAATCTTACAGCACAGAGTCCATTCGGCCCATCATGCCTATGCTGGCTCTTTGGAAGAGCTGTGCAATGAGCCCCACTCCCCTGCTCTTTCCCCATGAACTGGGACAGTGTAGAGGGAGCTTTACTCTGTATCTAACCCATGCTGTACCTGCCCTGGGAGTGTTTGATGGGACAGTGTAGAGGGAGCTTTGCTCTGTATCTAACCCGTGCTGTACCTGCCCTGGCAGTGTTTGATGGGACAGTGTAGAGGGAGCTTTACTCTGTATCTAACCCGTGCTGTACCTGCCCTGGGAGTGTTTGTTACTGGCACTAAATGGAAAGATGTGAACATAACGGACCTCCTTGCTCCTATCTTCAGATGAGCACAGTTTCTGTCAATACTAAAGGGGAGGTTTTGCTTTTACAGAGGATGTGCTGTGGTTCAAGCCAGTGGAACTTCGAACAAAGTGGGGTCGCAGAGGTCACATCAAGGAGCCTTTAGGTAAGGAGACCTTTTGTAGACCGGTAAGCCTGACATCGGTAGTGGGGAAAATGCTAGAGTCCATTATAAAAGATGTAATAGCAGAGCACTTGGAAAGCAGTGACAGGATCGGACAAAGTCAACATGGATTTACAAAAGGTAAATCGTGCTTGACTAATCTACTGGAATTTTTTGAGGATGTAACTGGTAAAATAGATAAGGGAGAACCAGTGGATGTGGTGTATTTGGACTTTCAGAAGGCTTTCGATAAGGTCCCACATAAGAGGTTAGTGTGCAAAATTAAGGCACATGGGATTGGGGGCAAGGTATTGACTTGGATAGAGAACTGGTTGGCGGACAGAAAGCAAAGAGTTGGAATAAACGGGTCGTTTTCCGAGTGGCAGGCAGTGACTAGTGGGGTACCGCAAGGATCGGTCCTAGGACCCCAGCTGTTCACAATATATATTAATGATCTGGACGAGGGAATTGGATGTAATATCTCCAAATTTGCAGACGACACAAAGCTGGGTGGGAGGGTAAGCTGTGAGGAGGATGTCATGAAACTCCAGTATGATTTGGACAGGTTGGGTGATTGGGCAGAAACATGGCAAATGCACTATAATGTGGATAAATGTGAGGTTATCCACTTTGGTGGCAAAAACAGGAAGGCAGATTATTATTTGAATGGCAATAGATTGGGAGAAGGGGAAGTGCAACGAGACCTGGGTGTTCTTGTGCACCAGTCGCTGAAGGTAAGCATACAGGTGCAGCAGGCGGTTAAGAAGGCAAATGGTATGTTGGCCTTCGTAGCAAGAGGGTTCGAGTACAAGAACAAGGATGTCTTGCTGCAGTTGTACAGGGCCTTGGTGAGACCGCACCTTGAGTATTGTGTGCAGTTTTGGTCACCTTACCTGAGGAAGGATGTTCTTGCCATGGAGGGAGTGCAGCGAAGATTCACCAGGCTGATACCTGGGATGGCAGGAATGACGTACGAGGGGAGATTGTGTCAATTGGGATTATGCTCACTGGAGTTTAGAAGATTGAGAGGGGATCTCATCGAAACCTATAACATTCTGTCAGGCCTGGACAGACTAGATGCAGAAAGGATGTTTCAGATGGCCGGGGAGTCCAGAACCAGGGGTCATAGTCTAAGGATAACGGGTAAGCCATTTAGGACTGAAATGAGGAGGAATTTCTTCACCCAGAGAGTGGTGAACCTGTGGAATTCTCTGCCACAGAGGGCGGTGGAGGCCAGTTCATTAAGTATATTCAAGAAAGAGTTGGATATATTTCTTAAGGCTAAAGGGATATGGGGAGAAGGCAGGGACAGGGTACTGAATTTGGATGATCAGCCATGATCTCATTGAATGGCGGAGCAGGCTCGAATGGCCGACTCCTGCTCCTATCTTCTATGTTTCTATGTAACACAATTACCCGTTTTATACAGTGAGCATGTGCTGAGAGGATGAGTCAATGAGCAGGCTGACAGTCCATCAGCTCTAAATACTGCATTGCAGTCACAGCAGAGGGGTTGTCATTTAAAGAAAGACTTTCATTTCTACAGTGCCTTTCACAACCTCAGGATGTCCCAAAGCACTTTACAGCCAAGGAAGTACTTTTTGAAGTGTAGTCACTGTTGTAATGTAGAAAACACGGCTGCCAATTTGCGCACAGCAAGCTCCCACAATCAGCAATGTGACAATGACCAGATAATCTGTTTTAATGATGTTGATTGAGGGATAAATATTAGCCCAGTACACCGGGGAGAACTACCCTGCTCTTCTTCAAAATAATGCCATGGGATCTTTTACATCCACCCGAGAGGTTTAGCCTCTTGTCCGAAAGACAGCACATCTGACAGTGTGGCGCTCCCTTAGCGCTGCCCCTCTGACAGTGCAGTGCTCCCTCAGTACTGCCCCTCCGACAGTGCAGTGCTCCCTCAGTACTGCCCCTCCGACAGTGCGTCGCTCCCTCAGTGCTGCCCCTCCGACGGTGCGGCGCTCCCTCAGTACTGCCCCTCCGACAGTGCGTCGCTCCCTCAGTGCTGCCCCTCCGACGGTGCGGCGCTCCCTCAGTACTGCCCCTCCGACAGTGCAGCGCTCCTTCAGTACTGCCCCTCCGACAGTGTGTCGCTCCCTCGGTGCTGCCCCTCCGACAGCGCGGCGCTCCCTCAGTGCTGCCCCTCCGATAGCGCGGCGCTCCCTCAGTACTGCCCCTCCGACAGTGCGGCGCTCCTTCAGTACTGCCCCTCCGACAGTGTGTCGCTCCCTCGGTGCTGCCCCTCTGACAGCGCGGCGCTCCCTCAGTGCTGCCCCTCCGACAGCGCGGCGCTCCCTCAGTACTGCCCCTCCGACAGTGCGGCGCTCCCTCAGTACTGCCCCTCTGACAGTGCGGCGCTCCTTCAGTACTGCCCCTCCGACAGTGCGGCGCTCCTTCAGTACTGCCCCTCCGACAGTGCGGCGCTCCCTCAGTGCTGCCCCTCCGACAGCGCGGCGCTCCCTCAGTACTGCCCCCCGACAGTGCGGCGCTCCCTCAGTACTGCCCCTCCGACAGTGCGGCGCTCCCTCAGTACTGCCCCTCTGACAATGCGGCGCTCCCTCAGCAATGCACTTGGAGTGTGAGCCTGGATTATGGGCTCAAGTCCCTGCAGTGAGGTTTGAACCCACGCCCCTCTAACTGAGGCAAGAGTGCTACCCACTGAGCCACGGCTGGCACCTTATTTAGATATAGTTGTATTGCAAAGATGGAGCCCTCTCCGATTGTGTTAACTGCTATCTGGGCTCCAGGCTCCACTCTGCCCGGACCTGGGCTCGGCTGCTGACCTTCCTGCTGGCTCTCGGACAGTGTGTCGCTCCTGTGGAGCTCCATCGACTGGTCCTCTGCACTGCACGCTGCTCCATTTAAAGGGATGTTGCACCTGGGCAGAGCTGGTTCCCGCTTTCCCAGGCAGGCGGAGTGGGGTGTCCTGGCCTCACTCCTTGCTTTCTGCGGCTGTGCCGTTACAACAAATGCCCTGGGCTGATGTGGGAGCTCATGGATTCAGACTGCGCCCTGTGGCAGGTGGAAGATGTTACACAACAGAAGGAGGTCATTTGGCCCACTGTGCCAGTGCCAGCTATCCCCATGGCCCCACTCCCCTGCATGTTCCCTTAAATCCTTCCACTTCCTTTTTCAGAACTATTCTGGATTCTGCCTCCATGACTGTCTGATTGGGTATTCCACGTCCTGACAATCGTCCACTTGGATGTGATGTGCTTTTATTGAATAGTGGGGTCAGAGTTTGGCTGCTGGCTCTGCTCTTAAACTGCGGCACTGTCTCAACCCCCTCTTCAACCACATTTCAAAACTATTTCATTGCCTGTGATGCGCTGTGTGATGTCCTGAGGTTGTAAAAGGTGCTGTATAAAATTAGAAGTGTGTTCTTTCATTTCCCCCTCCCTCCCCATGCTCTCCAGGGCACAGGATCGCACTGTGCAAACCAAGGGATACGGGGATAGTGCAGGAAAGTGAAGATGAGGTCGATGATCAGCCATGATCTTATGCAATAGCGGAGCAGGCTCGAGGGGCTGAATCTCCTCCCCCTATTTCTTGTGTTCTTAGTTTCTTAAACCCTGGGGCACGGCCGTTCCCAGAGTGGGATCGCACTGTGTAAACCCTGGCCGGGTGTATGTTCTGTGCTGCCGTTAATCTGATCTCACAGGCCTGTGTTGTTTGCAGGGACTCATGGACACATGAAATGTTTGTTTGATGGCCAGCTCAAATCCCAGGACACGGTGCTGATGAACTTGTACAAACGAGTTTTCCCGAGGTGGGCATATGATCCGTACGTTCCGAATCCAGTGCCGTGGATGAAATCTGAATCCAGCGTGAATGTGCAGGAGATCGAGATGGACTAGCGAGTGCGACAAGTTTTCAGAATCCTTTTTAAAAACAAAAATACCAATTTTCCAATTCAGGATCACTTGGCTCGCGATGTTGGAACACAAACGCTGAGATCTGTGTGTTTCTATTTGTATTTGGAGAGGTGGATTTCCCGAGAATTGTCTTTAAATTTGAAGAGGTTGGTGCAGTACTGCGGCACCACCACAAGGAGTCAGTGCCGAGCTGTGTTAGAAAGACCATCAGTGCCATGTGATGGTGTGGGAAGGTACTGTCTCCTTCTACACAGTTATTCACAAGCAATTCTACGGGTGCTACATCTATTTCCATCCAGTTCCCTCCCCAAATTCTCCTTGCCATCCTCGGGCAGCCAACTTCTTCCCTTGCCTTGTCTAATACCAGAGAGTAGGAAGTGGGTGCAAGTGCTCTGGGTGACTCCTCTCCCTCCTTGTGGAGAATCGCCTCATCGCTCCCTGACTTATTCCTTCCCTGGCCTCCGAGGTTAGGAAATAGCTTAAATGGAGCATTTGCCGCTGCGTTTCTCACTGCACCAGTGAAACGGACCTGCAGCGACCCAGGACTGCAGGCCAGAGCTGTCTGCTGAGTGCCTTTGTACAGCTGCTGGCGGTCTGAGAGGTCGTGTCGCATTCTGAATCCGGCTCAGGCAAGTGGCTCAATATTCTCAGTGAGTTTCGCAGTCAAACTGAATGGAGATACAAGCCTCGGAGGTGTGAGATAGGGCAGTGTGGAGAATTGGGAATAGGAGGAGGCCATTCAGCCCCTTGAGCCTGTTCTGCCATTCAGTGAAATTATGTCTGATCTGTATCTTAACTCCATCTGCCCGCCTTGGTTTTGTATCCCTCGATCCCCTTACCCAACAATAATCTATCAATCTCAGTCTTGAAATTTTCAATTGACCCCTGGCATCCACAGCTTTTTGGGGGAGAGAGTTCCAGATTTCCACTGCCCTTTGTGTGAAGAAGTGCTTCCCGACATCACCCCTGAACGGCCTGGCTCTAATTTTAAGGTTCTGCCCCCTTGTTCTGGACTCCCCCCCCCCCCCCCCCCCCCACCAGAGGAAATAGTTTCTCTCTATCGACCCGATCAACTCCTTTAATCATCTTAAACACCTCGATTCGATCACCCCTTAATTTTCTAAACTCCAGGGAATACAAGCCCAGTCTGTGCAACCTGTCCTCGGAATTTAACCCTTTTAGCCCCGGGTATCGATCTGGTGAATCTACGCTGCTCCCCCTCCAGGCCAATATCTCCTTCCTGAGGGTCGGGGCCCAGAACTGAACACCAGATGGGGTCTGACCAGAGCTTTATACAACTTCCACCCCTTTGTAATCCAATGAACTCGCGATTGAATGATCGGAAGGTTTCCTGGATTTTCGGTGTTGGATTCTGCAATTGAGCAGGAGCCAGAGTGAATGTTTCTGCAGGGAGTTTCTTACAAAAATCCTCCTGCTTTGATGAAAAATAAATTATTTTCCAGGACTCCTAACTATGAAATTCCTTGGCCATCCTGTGTCCCATGTCTCCTACGTTCTGTACAGTTTATAAACACATGTTTTCCGTTAGCTAAATATTATTTCCTGATATGCTCCATCTCGCTCCTCTTTTCAGTCCTGCTGGTGCCCTGCAATTTTGGCCTTGGACTTACCCGGTGCTCAGGATCTCTCTACTTTCACTGTGAATCAGACAGGTTGAGGGAAGCCCAGTGCAGCAGGCTGGTATCTCCAGACCCGGCCGTTGCTGGGTGTCGAGAGGAGGCAGAGAAACAATTCACTCCCAGCCCACGTTCTACGCCTTGATCAGGAAATATGTCCTGTATAACAGGAGCCGGGTGTACTGGGCTCGCTCTGTCCTGTATAACAGGAGCCGGGTGTACTGGGCTCGCTCTGTCCTGTATAACAGGAGCCGGGTGTACTGGGCCTCGCTCTGTCCTGTATAACAGGAGCCAGGAGTACTGGGCCCTGGTCTGTCCTGTATAACAGGAGCCGGGCGTACTGGGCCCTGGTCTGTCCTGCATAACAGGAGCCAGGAGTACTGGGCCCTGGTCTGTCCTGTATAACAGGAGCCAGGAGTACTGGGCCCTGGTCTGTCCTGTATAACAGGAGCCGGGTGTACTGGGCCCTGGTCTGTCCTGTATAACAGGAGCCGGGCGTACTGGGCCCTGGTCTGTCCTGCATAACAGGAGCCAGGAGTACTGGGCCCTGGTCTGTCCTGTATAACAGGAGCCAGGAGTACTGGGCCCTGGTCTGTCCTGTATAACAGGAGCCGGGTGTACTGGGCCCTGGTCTGTCCTGTATAACAGGAGCCGGGCGTACTGGGCCCTGGTCTGTCCTGCATAACAGGAGCCAGGAGTACTGGGCCCTGGTCTGTCCTGTATAACAGGAGCCGGGTGTACTGGGCCCTGGTCTGTCCTGTATAACAGGAGCCGGGTGTACTGGGCTCGCTCTGTCTTGTATAACAGGAGCCGGGTGTACTGGGCCCTGGTCTGTCCTGTATAACAGGAGCCGGGTGTACTGGGCCTCGCTCTGTCCTGTATAACAGGAGCCAGGAGTACTGGGCCCTGGTCTGTCCTGTATAACAGGAGGGGGTTTGAAATAACGATGACTTGAGTGATATTTGGACTGAATTTGTTCATTTGACGGGCGCACATTAAACTTTGTGCCTGTGAATAACTTTATTTATATATAATTAGCAGATCTCCTTTGGCATTGCTGATGGTCGGTCAGGATTCGAGGGAAGTGTAAAAACTGACATTATATAATGGAGGGATGGTGCGCAGAAAACGAGCAACAATTTGCATTTATACAGCTCCTTTAACGTCGTAAAACGTTCCAAGGCATTTCACAGGAGCGATTATCAAACAAAATTTGACACTGAGCCACAGAAGGAGATATTGGGACAGGTGAGGTAGGTTTTAAGGTGGAGAGGTAGAGCGGCGGCGAGGCTTAGGGAGGGAATGCCAGAGCTTAGGGCCCCGGCAGCTGAAGACATGGCCGCCAATGCATATAAATAATAAGGGACATGAGCAAATAAACAACACTAAGTGTAAAATTGGACATGTTTTAAAAAAAAAAAAAAAAATAGCTGAAAAATGAAGAGAATGGAAAGCAACAATGTGGAAACTACTGTGAGATCCACGAGTGCTGAAATTACAGCTCTTACCGACACCCTAAAGCCTCCGGTGTGACACTGAATCTTATAGACACAGGAACAGATCGAGCTTTTATATTCTCTTTAAAAATGGTACATACGCTGGGTGTCACACTTTGTTACAAATAGTTTTAAAATACAGGGTGGTTCGGAAACTGACGAGAATATTCCAATCTCTGAAGGTCCCTGCCAGAAACAAACTGCTTGACCCGAACTTCTATTGACTTAATGCCAATTAAACTCTCTGGCCTTGACGGTCTTCCTCACTGAGCAAAGCCTGGGAGATCGGCAACGAATCAATAATTACTTTGGGACACAACGTTGTCAGTTGACGTTGATTCAAGCACAGTCCTTTCCCAATTGCTTCTCAACGTAATGAGCAACTGGAGTAGGGCAAAGTTACGGATCAAACATGGGGTAAGAGAAATGGAAAGACGACAAGTGCCGAAACCAGGAGGTGGAAAGGAAAACTACAGAGGGTGGAAATCTGAAATAAAAGTAGAAAGTGTTGGAAATCTCTTGTCTTAGGTGGAACCGAGGATGACTTGCTTCCACATTAAAAATGAGTTCTCAGGTGACTGATGAGTCCAATGTGGGACCTGCAGTCTCTGTCACAGGTGGGGCAGACGGTGGTTGAAGGGACGGGTGGGTGGGGTGCTTGGGTTGATTTGCGCTTCGCTTCCGCTTGCTCCCGGCGAAGAGGCTCGAGGTGTTCGGCGCCTTCCTGGATGCTTCTCCTCCACTTTGTGTGGTCTTGGGCCAGGGATTCCCAGGTGTCGGTGGGGATGTTGCACTTTTTCAAGGAGGCTTTGAGGGTGTCCTTGAAGCGTTTCCTCTGCCCACCTGGGGCTCACTTGCCGTGTCGGAGCTCCGAGTAGCGCGCTTGTTTTGGGAGTCTCTTATCAGGCATGCGGACGATGTGACCCGACCATCGGAGCTGATCGAGCGTGGTCAAAGCTTCGATGCTGGGGATGTTGGCCTGAGTGAGAACACTGACGTTGGTGCGCCTATCCTGCCAATGGATTTGCAGGATCTTGCAGAGGCAGCGTTGGTGGTACATCTTCAGTGCTTTGAGGTGCCTGCTGTACATGGCTCATGTCTCTGAGGCATACAGTAGGGCGGGTATCACTACTGCTCTGTAGACCATGAGCTTAGTGCCGGGTTTGAGGTCCTGGTCTTCAAACACTCTCTTCCTCAGGCGACCGAAGGCTGCAGTGGCACATCGACATCTGCCCTTGTTGACAGTCGGCTCCCGAGGTATGGAACGTGGTCCACATTGTCCAAGGCCTTGTCGTGGATTTTGATAATCGGGGGGGCAGCACAGTGCAGCGGGGGCAGGTTGGTAGAGGACCTTTGTCTTACGGATGTTTAGTGTAAGGCCTATGCTCTCGTACGCACAGCAGGTGAGTCGGCATCGGCGAGAAGAAAAATAAAATGGGATAGTGGTTCAGTCAGAGAGAGCTCCTTGGAAGTGATGAAGGAAAATGCCTGCAGAGAGAAAATATAAACGTACGAAAAAGGACAGGGAAAGATGAGGTGGTCAAGCTGTCTTGTCCCAGCCAGACGCACTGCGCCATGAACCCTCCTCCCTCCCTGCCCCTCCAAACCCCCCCAATCACACACTGCTGGCAGGGGCAAGGTGAGTGCGGCTGGGTTCCAAGCAGCCCAACAGACTGGCAGTGGGTGTATCGGTGTCAGGATATGTTCTGCAGTGTCAGAGACCCGTGACCTGGCTGTTTGTCCATCACATGATCAGATGGGAATAAACACCACACGAGTTACTGGTGCTGAATCCAAATCTCCGTGTACATACCGGGAATGCTGCAGCTGCACTCCGGCGTTCCAAATCAATCTAGCTGCCAGCTACAAAGTTTCACAGACATGTTCCTGTTTGTTGAACTTTCCTTGTCACAACAACAATAACTTGTACTTTATATAGCACCTTTAATGTAGTAAAATGTCCCACGGTGTTTCACAGGAGCGATTATCAAACTAAGATTGACACCGAGCCACATAAGGAGAAACTAGGACAGGTGACCAAAACCTTGGGTCAAAGAGGTAGGTTTTAAGGAGGACTTAAAGAAGTGGGGAGAGAGAGGTAGAAAGGCGGAGAAGTTTAGTGAGGGAATTCTAGAGCTTAAGGCCCAGGCAGCTGAAGGCACGGCCGCCAATGGTGGAGCGATGGGAATCGGGGATGTGGAAGAGGCCAGAATTGGAGGAGTGCCGAGATTTCGAAGGGCTTGTATTGGAGGGTCATGTGGAACTTGTGTGTGAATGAGATAATCAGCACTTGCTGAAGCAGGGTTGCTCGTGCAAGCTCTGCGCTGCAGCAGGTCTCTGACACGCCAGCTGTATCCAGTACACTTTCCTCTTGATTCCAGAATCCGATGAGGCATTTGCTGGTATCAGCTCGTCCGAGCAGTGAGCAGAGCTGCAAATCGTGTGTCTAGACACCAAGTGAGAACAGTATCAGACAACACTGCTTAATATAATTCATATTAATGACTCTCATTCATAAGCTCACTGTTAACTGTTCACATTCCCACAATATCCAATCCGGGAGGGATGGGTGAATCTGGGGTGGCAGCCTGAGAACTTCAAAATGAGTTAGGACAAAATACGTTGGGACAAAATACGTAAGTGCACAGAACTGGCAGATGAAATCTCATGCAGAAAAGTGTGAAGTACTACAGAGAAACATGGAAACTTAATGAATGCTGTCAAAATATGTCTAGGTAAAATTGAAGGAGGTGACATCTAAGAAAGAAAGACTTGCATTTATATAGCGCCTTTCTGGACCACCGTACTTCCCAAAGCACTTTACAGCCAATGAAGTACTTTTGTAATGTAGGAAACACGGCAGCTAATTTGTGCTCAGTAAGCTCCCACAAACAGCAATGTGATAATGACCAGATCATCTGTTTCAGTGATGTTGGTTGAGGGATAAATATTGGCCCCAGGACACCGGGGAGAACTCCCCTGCTCTTCTTAAATAAGTGTCACGGGATATTTTACATCCACCTGAGAGAGTAGACGGGGCCTCGGTTTAACGAATCATCCGAAAGACGGCACCTCCGACAGTGCAGCGCTCCCTCAGTACTGCCCCTCCGACAGTGCGGCGCTCCCTCAGTACTGCCCCTCCGACAGTGCGGCGCTCCCTCAGTACTGCCCCTCCGACAGTGCGCCGCTCCCTCAGTACTGCCCCTCCGACAGTGCGCCGCTCCCTCAGTACTGCCCCTCCGACAGTGCGCCGCTCCCTCAGTACTGCCCCTCCGACAGTGCGCCGCTCCCTCAGTACTGCCCCTCCGACAGTGCGCCGCTCCCTCAGTACTGCCCCTCCGACAGTGATTTTTTGTGCTCAAGTCTCTGGAGGAGGACTTGAACCCTCGACCTTCTGACTCAGAAGTGATGGGTGCTACCCACTGCGCTACAGCTGACATGATAAATATATATTACAAAACATTGGTTAGGCCACAGTTAGAGTGCTGTGTGCAGTTTGGGGGTCCCATTATAGAAAGGACATTACAGCCACAGGCAACGTACAGGGTAGATTCAGCAGGATGATGCCAGGGATGGGGAACTAGTTTTGAGGAGAGACGTGATATACTGGCACTACTGGAGCAGAGAAGACGAAGACAAGATTAATAAGAGTTTTTTAAAATTGCTAGTTTTGCAAGTGAATAGGGAGAGACAATTTCCCCTGGTTGGGAGAGTCAGTGATGAGGAAACATTAATTTAAGATTGTCACTGAGAGTGAGGAGCGAAGTCAGGAAAAAAGTCTTTACACAGAAGGTTGTTGGAGCATAGAATGGTTTACCACAGGGACTGGATGAGGCAGAGACCATTGCATCTTTTATGGGAAACTTGGAAAAACATTTGATACAGGACTAAGGGGAGAGAGCAGGGCAGTGGGATTAGTTTGGGATTGATACAGGGCTATGGGGAGAGCGTGGGGCAGTGGATTTGTTTGGGATTGATACAGGGCTATGGGGAGAGCGTGGGGCTGTGGGATTAGTTTGGGATTGATGCAGGGCTATGGGGGAGAGAGCGAGGCAGTGGATTAGTTTAGGATTGATGCAGGGCTATGGGGGAGAGAGCGGGGCAGTGGGATTAGTTTGGGATTGATGCAGGGCTATGGGGGAGAGAGCAGGGCAGTGGGATTAGTTTGGGATTGATACAGGGCTATGGGGGAGAGAGCGGGGCAGTGGGATTAGTTTGGGATTGATGCAGGGCTATGGGAAGAGAACGTGGGGCTGTGGGATTAGTTTGGGATTGATACAGAGCTATGGGGAGAGCGTGGGGCCGTGGGATTAGTTTGGGATTGATACAGGGCTATGGGGGAGAGAGCGGGGCAGTGGGATTAGTTTAGGATTGATGCAGGGCTATGGGAAGAGAACATGGGGCAGTGGGATTAGTTTGGGATTGCTTTAGCAAAGAGCCAGCACAGACACGATGGGCTGAATGGCCTCCTGTGCTGTAAGGTCAAGGACGTTGTGATAGAGAATGTAATTATTGGACTGTTTAATATCCGTTGGAAGGTAAAGTCAGACTGTAAACTTGCTCCATTTAGAACCCTTGTAGACAGCAGTGAGAAGGGATTATTACCAACACTCTGCTGGATTTAACTCTCTGTCCCAAAGCTGCACGGTCAGTGTGGTACAGACCATCTAATGTAAGGAAGATTTTGCCCATTACCAAGCTCCTCCGAGCACTGAGTTAGTAAAACATTGCACTGTTCAGAATCATTGTGCAGGATTTCTGGTGATTCCACTGCCCCCAGGGCCAGTCTTAAACCTGAAATTATTGTCCAACACTTAATCTGCTCATTCTGGTCGGGGCACCTCATGATTTACTTCCCAGTGCCTCCACCGTTGTGAATATATAACGCCAGCTGCCAATAAAGTTTCTTGGGACAAAAGCAAAATACTGCAGATGCTGGAAATCTGAAATAAAAACACACAATACTGGAAATACTCAGCAGGTCAGACAGCCTTCTGGACTCAACATCGAGTTCAACAATTTCAGACCATAACCTCTGCCCCTATCATAACATAAGAAATAGGAGCAGGAGTAGGCCAATCGGCCCCTCGAGCCTGCCCCGCCATTCAATAAGATCATGGCTGATCTGATCCTAACCGCCAATCCACTATCACAGAACCATCTCCTGAATCTAACAGAATTAGACACACGAAATAGGAGCAGGATCAGGCTACATGGCCCCTGGGCCCGCTCCGCTACCCACAGGGCCATGACCGATCCGAACCTAGACCCATGTCCAAATTCCTGCCCGCTCCCCTTAATTCCCTTCTAGGAAACTCTATTTCTGTTTTAAATTTATGTAATGATGTAGCTTCTACAGCTTTTTGGGGCAGCATATTCCATGGACCTACCACCCTCTGAGTGAAGTAGTTCCTCCTCATCTCAGTTTTGAAAGAGCAGCCCCTTATTCTAAGACTATGCCCCCTAGTTCTAGTTTCACCCATCATCGGGAACATCCTCCCCGCATCCACCCGATCCAACCCCTTCACAATCTTTTATGTTTCAATAAGATCGCCTCATTCTTCTGAACTCCAATGAGTAGAGTCCCAATCTACTCAACCTCTCCTCATATGTCCATCCCCTCATCCCCGGGATTAACCGAGTGAACCTTCTTTGTACTGACTCGAGCGCAAGTAT
The DNA here is from genome assembly GCF_052327205.1 of Somniosus microcephalus. Lineage (NCBI taxonomy): Eukaryota > Metazoa > Chordata > Chondrichthyes > Squaliformes > Somniosidae > Somniosus > Somniosus microcephalus. The sequence continues at coordinate 27,054 of NW_028226213.1, read as the reverse complement.
GTCTTTTCTTAAGTATGGACACCAAAACTGTATGCAGTATTCCAGGTGCGGTCTCACCAATACCTTGTACAACTGAAGCAATACCTCCCTATTTTTATATTCTATCCCCCTAGCAATGAAAGCCAACATTCCATTGGCCTTCTTAATCACTTGCTGCACCTGCATACTAACCTTTTGAGTTTCGTGCACCAGGACCCCCAGATCCCTTTGTACTTCAGTACTTTCCAGTTTCTTGCCATTAAGATAATAACTTGTTCTACGATTTTTCCTGCCAAAGTGCATAACCTCACACTTTCCAGTATTGTATTCCATCTGCCAAATCTCTGCCCACTTACTTAGCCTGTCTATGTCCCCTTGCAGGTTTTTTATGTCCTCCTCACTCACTACTTTCCCTCCCATCTTAGTATCATCTGCAAACTTTGATATGTTACACTCGGTCCCCTCCTCCAAATCATTAATATAGATTGTAAAGAGTTGGGGACCCAGCACTGACCCCTGCGGAACACCACTAGTTACTGATTGCCAGTCTGAGAATGAACCATTTGTCCCAACTCTCTGCCTTCTGTTAGATAGCCAATCCTCTATCCATGCCAGAATATTACCCCCAATCCTGTGATTTTTTATCTTAAGCAATAATCTTTTGTGTAGCACCTTGTCAAATGCCTTTTGGAAGTCTAAATACACTACGTCCACTGGTTCTCCTTTATCCACCCTATATGTTACTTCCTCAAAGAACTCCAGCAAATTTGTCAAACATGACTTCCCCTTCATAAAACCATGCTGACTTTGTCCTATTAAATTATGATTATCCAAATGTCATGTTACTATCTCCTTAATAATGGACTCCAATATTTTACCTACCACAGATGTTAGGCTAACCGGTCTATAGTTTCCAGCCTTCTGTCTACTGCCCTTTTTAAATAAGGGCGTTACATTAGCAGTTTTCCAGTCTGCTGGGACCTTTGCTGAGTCCAGGGAGTTTTGGAAAATTATTACCAATGCATCCACAATCCCTACCGCCACTTCCCTCAAGACCCTAGGATGTAAGCCATCAGGTCCAGGTGATTTATCCGCCTTGAGTCCCATTATTTTACCGAGTACCACTTCCTTAGTGATTTTGATCGTGTTTAGCTCCTCCCCCCCCCCCCCCCCCATAGCCCCATGTTTGTCCAGTGTTGGGATATTCTTAGTGTCTTCTACTGTAAAGACTGATACAAAATATTCATTCAGTGTTTTTGCCATCTCCATATTTCCCACCATTAATTTCCCGGTCTCATCCTCTAAGGGACCAACATTTACTTTAGTCACCCTTTTTCTTTTTATATAACTATAAAAACTCTTACTATCTGTTTTTATATTTTTTGCTAATTTACTTTCATAATCTATCTTCCCTTAATCAATCTTTTTGTTATTTTTTGCTGTCTTTTAAAGTTTTCCCAATCCTCTATCCTCCCACTAGATTTGGCTACCTTATATGCCCTTGTTTTTAGTCGAATACTATCCTTAATTTCTTTACTTAGCCACGGATGGCTGTCTTTTCTTTTACACCCTTTTCTTCTCAGTGGAATATATTTTTTTGGGAAGTTGTAAAATAACTCCTTAAATGTACACCACTGATCATGTATCGTCTTACCCTTTAATCTATTTTCCCAATCCACTCTACTCAATTCCGCTCTCATACCTTCATAGTCTCCTTTATTCAAGCTTAGCACGCTTGTTTGAGATCCAACCTTCTCACCCTCTAATTGAATATGGAATTCAACCATGTCATTTTCTTTTCTTCTCTCTCACATGGCAGCTGTTGATCATTCTGCCATTGCCATTTACAATTCATCCAGTCATCTTTTGTCTCTTAACTTGTCCCATTACCATCTCCTTTTGCCTTGCACCATCATCCCTTTTGTCTTTTAATCTCTCCTGCCTTCCATCCTTTCACAGACCTTCCCTTTGTTCTTTTCACCCCTCCCCCCTCTCCCTGCCCCACACTTGCTTAAAAACCTGTTACTTCTCCAACATTTTTCGAAGGATCATCGACCTGAAACGTTAACTCTGTTTCTCTCTCTACAGATGCTGCCTGACATGTATTTATTTTCTGTTTTTATTAAAGTTTGTGAAATGTGCCTGAATGTGGGGAACAGGAGCTGTTCCAAATGGAAAAGTTTGAATTACTTCCGAGAGTCCGCAGTCCAATACCAAGTGTTGCATTGCTTTGAACAGTATTTGCCTGGACCAGTTCTACGCACTGCCATGAGTTTAATAGCTTCGAAAAGAAGTGTAATTTGATCTCTGTGACAAGTACATCTAAACCAGACGCCTCCTGTTGGATACAAGCCATCACATTAGTGCTCCTCCAGCTCTGGGGTGTCAATCCATTGTTTTAGTTCCGTCTGCCAGTTGGGGTGAATGTTTAAGATCCCACGGCACTATTTGAAAAAGAGCAGGGGAGTTTTCCCAGTGTCCCAGCCAAGATTCATCCCTCACCCGACATCACCAAAGCAAAGATTAATGAGTTATTCGTCTTATTGCTGTTTGTGAGATCTTGGAGTTTCACACGGCTGCTGTGTCTGCCTACAGTACAGTGACTGCGTTTCAAACTAATTCATTGCGTTTAAGGCATGGTGACAGATTTCTGAGAGATGTGATGAGGTCCCATACAAATGGAAGTCCTTTTTCTGATGTTTGGGAACAAAGTTTGACACCTTCATCCCTCAGGAGACTTCACCTTCGCCAAGGAATCTCACACTGCAATGTGTAGACTTTATGGACAGTTATCTCACCACCTCTCTTGACCCCTCCACTGTCTCTAAATTGTCAGACTGCTTGTCTGACATCCAGTTCTGGATGAGCAGAAATTTCCTCCAACTAAATATTGAGAAGACCGAAGCCATTGTCTTCGGTCCCCGTCACAAATTCTGTTCCCTAGCCGACTCCATCCCTCTCCCTGGCAACTGTCTGAGGCTGAACCAGACTGTTCGAAACCTTGGTGTCGTACCACATAGAAGGCTGGTTAACAAAATTGAGGCTCATGGAATAGGTGGGTCAGTGACAGCTTGGATAAGGAATTGGCTTAAGGACAGAAAACAGCGAGTTGTGGTAAATGGCTGTTTTTCAGACTGGAGGATGGTAGACAGTGGTGTTCCTCAAGGGTCAGTGCTGGGGCCACTTTTTTTTTTAAATGACCTGGATATTGGAATACAGAGTAGAATTTCTAAATTTGCCGATGACACCAAAATTGGGGGGGTGACAAACAGTGATGATGACATCAATCGACTGCAACAGGACATAGAAAGGCTAGCAGAATGGGCAGACAAGTGGCAGATGGAATTTAATACAGAGAAGTGTGAGGTGATGCATTTTGGCAGAAGGAACAGGGAGAGGCAATATACACTTAATGGCACAGTTTTAAAGAGTGTGCAGGGACAGAGGGACCTGGGAGTTAATGTGCATAGGTCCCTGAAGGTGGCGGGACATATTGAGAGAGTGGTTAGCAAAGCATATGGGATCTTGGGCTTCATAAATAGAGGTATGGAGTACAAAAGTAGAGAAGTTATGCTGAACCTTTATAAAGCGCTGGTTAGGCCACAACTGGAGTATTACATCCAGTTCTGGTCACCACACTTTAGGAAGGGTGTGAAGGTCCTTGAGAGGGTGCAGAGGAGATTTACCAGAATGGTTCCGGGGATGGGGGATCTTAGCTACAAGGACAGGTTGGAGAAGCTGGATTTGTTTTCATTAGAGCAAAGGAGGTTGAGGGGTGATTTGATAGAGGTGTACAAGATTATGACGGGTTTGGATAGGCTAGACAGGGAAAGGCTGTTCCCACTAGTTGATGGTACAAGGACTAGGGGACACAGATTTAAGATTTTGGGCAAGAGATACAGGGGGACGTGAGGAAAAACTTATTTACAGAGAGAGTGATGATGACCTGGAACTCACTGCCGGTGGAAGCGGAGACACTCAATGTTTTCAAGGGGAGACTGGATAGGCACTTGAGGGAAATAAACTTGCAGGGCTACGGGGGATAGAGCGGGAGAATGGGACTGACTGGATTGCTCTCCAGAGAGCCAGCACGGACTCCATGGGCCGAATGGCCTCCTTCTGTGCCGTTATGACTCTATGACTTAACCTCGAGATGAGCTTCTGAACCCACATCTGCGCCATCACTAAGGCCACCTATTTCCACCTTCGGAACGTCGCCCACTTTACCCCTGCCTCAGCTCATCTGCTGCTGAAACACTCATCCCATGACAGGGTCAAGATAGCAGCCATGACGGTCCGGTGCTGAGAGCGCTCTCCCTGCTTCGGGCGGCCAGCTCTCGCTGCTTGCTCCCGCAACCGGAGCGAGGCGCTCAGCACGGTGAGCAGCAGCAGCAGCCATGTCGACCCGCTGGAGCACGTCAGCCGGCAGCTCCTCGGCGGGAAGGAATTCCAACTGGGAGGAGGGGAGCCGAGCATGGCGGCCAGAGGCCAAACCGTGAGAGGGAGAAGCAGGCCCCGGGGCGTGGAGCCGGCGACGGTGAGGAGGAGGCCGCGGCGATTGGAGCATTCACATCCCGACGATGTGTTCGGCGAGTCGGGCGGAGGCAGCGCAGTGCAACGAGCAGCAGCAGCAGCCACGACGATATGCTGCAGCACGTCGGCCGGCAGCTCCATGGCGGGTAACTCGCAGTCCGACTGGGAGGAGGGGAGCCGGGCATGGCGGCCAGAGCGGGAGAAGCAGGCCACCACACGTGGAGCCGGCAACAGTGAGGAGGAGGACGGAGCAGCTGAGGGACATCATGCTCCCACTGCCACGGGAAGCCATTGTATTGACTCTGAACGCGGCGCTGTATGTATAGCTGACGCGTCCCTACGGGGAACAAGCATTCCATTGTACTTGTACTGGTTACATATGGCAAATAAAACTGAACTGAACTGAACTGTTACCTCTAGACTTGACTATTCAAACACACTCCTGGCTGGCCTCCAATCTTCCACCCTCCGTAAACTTAAGGTCATACAAAACTCTGCTGTCCGTGTCCTAACTCGCACCAAGTCCCGTTCACCCATCACCTCTGTACTCACTGACCTACATTGGCTCCCAGTCTGGCAATGCCTTGATTTTCAAATTCTCATCCTTGTTTTCAAATCCCTCCCTGGCCCTTGCCCCTCCTTATCTCTGTAACCTCCTCCAGCACCACAACCCTCCAAGATATCTGTGCTCCGCCAATTCTGGCCTCTTGCGCATCCCCACTTTTAATCGCTCCACCATTGGCGGCCATTCCTTCAGCTGCCTCGGCCCTAAGCTCTGAAATTCCCTTCGTAAACATTTCCACCTCTCTCTCCTCCTTCAAGATGCTTCTTAAAACCTACCTCTTTGACCAAGCTTTTGGTCACCTGTCCTAATATCTCCTTATGTGGCTCGGTGTCAAATTTTGTTTGATAATCGCTCCTGTGAAGCGCCTTGGGACATTTTACTACATTAAAGGTTCTGTATAAATGCAAGTTGTTATTGTTAAAGCTGAATTAGATGGTGAAAGAAATGCAGAAGAATTAGCATCCTTGGTGTAAGTTGGGACCGCATGTGGAGATTCACTGTGCCCACAGGGGCCTGCCTTGCTTGCTTTATCGCCAAGAGCCAGTAGGAGCAGGTGGACCCGTACCTGGTGAAGGAGCCATGTGACCAGTGCACGTGGTCTCCAGCTCTGGAGACAAGTCCAGAGACGATCAGTTTGCAAGATAAATATTAGATTCTCAGGTTACCAATATAACAGAAGGTGCACTGCCACCCCCAGCTCCAATTACAGACAGTCATTGGCCCCCTCAGCAAAGCGCAGATAATAAGCCATTAAATAAATGCAATGAGATTCGCAGGCTGCAGTGAAAGTCATGTGACCAAACCTCCAGGAAAAGGTCTGACCAGAATTGGCAACTCTTTGTAGAGTTGATTCATTTGATTGAATGAGGTGGCGAGGAGAGCGATCTATCTCAGCCACTGTCTTCATTCATAATTTTAAGGTCTCCTCGGCCATCATTAAAGAAGGAACATCTTGCTTCCCCACTGTTATAAACATTGACTTCATTAATCATTTTGTAGGAATTGACGAATTCCTAACTAATAACTGAGGTCGACTCAGGAGATCAATCAAACAGGTCTTTAATGTAAGACTAAATGAGTTCAAACAGTTTGATGAGTTCGAAACAGGAGAACCTTGAAAACATAGAAACATAGAAGAAAGGAGCAGGAGTAGGCCATTCGGCCCTTCGAGCCTGCTCCGCCATTCAATGAGATAATGCTGATCATCCAAATTCAGTACCCTGTCCCTGCCTTCTCCCCATATCCCTTGATCCCTTTAGCCTTAAGAAATATATCCAACTCTTTCTTGAATATATTTAATGAACTGGCCTCCACTGCCCTCTGTGGCAGAGAATTCCACAGGTTCACCACTCTCTGGGTGAAGAAATTCCTCCTCATTTCAGTCCTAAATGGCTTACCCCTTATCCTTAGACTATGACCCCTGGTTCTGGACTCCCCAGCCATCAGAAACATCCTTCCTGCATTTAGTCTGTCCAGGCCTGACAGAATGTTATAGGTTTCGATGAGATCCCCTCTCAATCTTCTAAACTCCAGTGAGTATAAGCCCAATCGACACAATCTCTCTTCATACGTCATTCCTGCCATCCCAGGTATCAGCCTGGTGAATCTTCGCTGCACTCCCTCCATGGCAAGAACATCCTTCCTCAGGTAAGGCGACCAAAACTGCACACAATACTCAAGGTGTGGTCTCACCAAGGCCCTGTACAACTGTAGCAAGACATCCTTGTTCCTGTACTCGAACCCTCTTGCTACGAAGGCCAACATACCATTTGCCTTCTTAACCGCCTGCTGCACCTGCATGCTTACCTTCAGCGACTGGTGCACAAGAACACCCAGGTCTCTTTGCACTTCTCCTTCTCCCAATCTACTGCCATTCAAATAATAATCTGCCTTCCTGTTTTTGCCACCAAAGCGGATAACCTCACATTTATCCACATTATAGTGCATTTGCCATGTTTCTGCCCAATCACCCAACCTGTCCAAATCGTACTGGAGTTTCACGACATCCTCCTCACAGCTTACCCTCCCACCCAGCTTTGTGTCATCTGCAAATTTGGAGATATTACATCCAATTCCCTCGTCCAGATCATTAATATATATTGTGAACAGCTGGGGTCCTAGGACCGATCCTTGCGGTACCCCACTAATCACTGCCTGCCACTCGGAAAATGACCCGTTTATTCCAACTCTTTGCTTTCTGTCCGCCAACCAGTTCTCTATCCAAGTCAATACCTTGCCCCCAATCCCATGTGCCTTAATTTTGCACGCTAATCTCTTATGTGGGACCTTATCGAAAGCCTTCTGAAAGTCCAAATACACCACATCCACTGGTTCTCCCTTATCTATTTTACCAGTTACATCCTCAAAAAATTTCAGTAGATTAGTCAAGCATGATTTACCTTTTGTAAATCCATGTTGACTTTGTCCGATCCTGTCACTGCTTTCCAAGTGCTCTGCTATTACATCTTTTATAATAGACTCTAGCATTTTCCCCACTACCGATGTCAGGCTTACCGGTCTATAATTCCCCGCTTTTTCTCTACCACCTTTGTGGGGTAACATTAGCTACCCTCCAATCCATGGGTACTGTTCCAGAGTCTATCGAGTTCTGGAAAATGACCAGCAATGCATCTACTATTTCCAGGGCCACTTCCTTAAGTACCCTGGGATGTAGATTATCAGGCCCTGGGGATTTATCGGCCTTCAGTCCCATCAATTTTCCTAACACCATTTCCCTACAAATACTGATTTCTTTCAGTTCCACCCTTTCATCAGACCCTATGTTCCCCGGCATCTCTGGGAGGTTATTTGTGTCCTCCTTTGTGAAGACAGAACCAAAGTATGAATTTAGTTGGTCTGCCATTTCTTTGTTTCCCATTATAAATTCCCCTGATTCTGACTGCAAGGGACCTACGCTTGACTTCACCAATCTTTTTCTCTTCACATATCTATAAAAGCTTTTACAGTCAGTTTTTATGTTCCCTGCAAGCTTACTCTCATATTCTATTTTCCCTTTCTTAATTAATCCCTTTGTCCTCCTTTGTTGAATCCTAAACTGCTCCCAATCCTCAGGATTATTGCTTTTTCTGGTCAATTTATATGTCCTCTCCTTGGATCTTATGCTATCCCTAATTTCCCTTGTTAGCCATGGTTGAGTCACCTTTTTTGTTTTATTTTTATGCCAAACTGGGATGAACAAATTCTGTAGCTCATCCATTCGGCCTTTGAATGTTTGCCATTGCCTATCCACCGTCAACCCTTTGAGTGCCATTCCCCAATCAATCCTACCTAACTCGCTCCTCAGACCATCGTAGTTTCCTTTATTTAAATTTAGGACCCTAGTCTCCGAGTCAACTACTTCATTCTCCATCTTAATGAAGAATTCGATCATATTATGATCGCTCCGACCCAAGGGGCCTCGTACAACAAGATTGCTAATTAATCCTTTCTCGTTACATAATACCCAGTCTAAGATGGCCTGATCTCTGGTTGGTTCCTCAACATATTGGTCCAGGAAACCATCCCGTAAACACTCCAGGAATTCCTCCTCCACAGTATTGTTACTAATTTGGTTGGCCCAATCTATATGTAGATTAAAGTCACCCATGATGACTGCTGTGCCCTTATTGCACGCTTCTTTAATTTCCCTTTTAATGCCATCCCCAACCTCCGCCTTACTGTTTGGAGGTCTATATACCACTCCCACTAATGTTTTTTTCCCCTTAGTATTTCTCAATTCTACCCATACAGATTCCACATCATCAGAGCTAATATCCTTCATTACAATTGTATTAGTCCCTTCTTTAACCAATAATGCTACCCCACCTCCCTTTCCTTTTTGCCTATCATTCCTGAATATCGAATACCCCTGGATGTTGAGCTCCCAGTCTTGGCCATCCTTGAGCCACGTTTCCGTAATCCTAACCAAATCATATTCGTTTACCTCTATTTGCGCAGCCAATTTGTCCACCTTATTACAAATGCTCCTCGCATTAAGACACAAAGACTTCAGGCTTGTTTTTTTAACGCTCTTAGACCTATTAGATTTATTATTTACTGCGGCCACGTTTGATTTAAACTGTTGATTTCTCTGACTGCCACTTTTGTTTTTCTCCTTCCTATCTTTTGCTTTTATCCCTGTTTCCCTTTCCTCTGTCTCCCTGCTCAGGTTCCCAACCCCCTGCCATTTTAGTTTAAACCCCCCGAACAGTGCTAGCAAACCTCCCCACAAGGATATTTGTCCCGTTCTGGTTCAGGTGCAACCCGTCCAAATTGTACAAGTCCCACCTTCCCCAGAAGCAGGCCCAGTGATCCAGGAAACTAAAGCCCTCCCTCCTGCACCAACTCTTTAGCCACGCATTCATCTGCTCTATCCTCCTATTCCTACACTCACTAGCACGTGGCACCGGGAGTAATCCAGAGATTACAACCTTTGAGGTCCTGCTCTTTAATCTGCTACCTAGCTCCCTAAATTCTTGCTGCAGGCCCTCATCCCTCTTCCTACCCATGTCATTGGTCCCAATGTGAACCACGACCTCTGACTGTTCACCCTCCCCCTTCAGAATGCCCTGCAGCCGTTCAGTGACATCCTTGACCCTGGCACCAGGGAGGCAACAAACCATCCTGGAGTCACGTCTACGGCCACAGAAACACCTATCTGTTCCCCTTACGATAGAATCCCTTACCACTATTGCTCTCCCACTCTTTTTCCTCCCTTCCTGAGCAGCAGAAGCACCCCTGGTGCCAGGAAGTTGGCTGCTGCTGCCTTCCTCTGGTAAGTCATCCCCCTCAACAGTATCCAAATCGGTATACCTGTTTGAGAGGGGGATGGCCACAGGGGTCCCCTGCACTACCTGCCTGCCTCTACTGCACTGCCTGATGGTCACCCATTTCCCTTCTGCCTGTGCAGCCCTTACCTGCGGTGTGACCAACTCAGTAAACGTGTTTTCCACGACCCTCTCAGCATCGTGAATGCTCCAAAGCCCATCCATCCGCAGCTCCAGCGCTGCAATGCAGTCTGCTAGTAGCTGCAGCTGGATGCATTTCTGGCACACATGGTCGTCAGGGACACAGGCAGCATCCCTGAATTTCCACATAGAGCAAGAGGAGCATAACACGGGGCTGGGCTGTCCTGACATGACTTACCCTTTAATTAATTTAAATTAATTCACTACCACCAATTAAAGATAAACTCTAGGGCGCTTGTATGGTTTACTAACAGTCCCCGCTACACCAGAAAGACCTTAGCAACTATAAACCACAGAGTTAAAGTTTAAAAAATAGAGAAATACTCACCAATCACTTACCTGCTCCCTGGTGACGTCACACTTTGATTACTTTTTACCTCTCTCCCCGCTGCTGAGTTGGCAAGCCTCGCTGCTCCCTGGTCCGAACTGGTCGGGCCTCGCTGCTCATGCCGGTTTTTATACTGTGCTCCTCGCCTCGCTGCTCCCTGGTCCAAACTGGTCGGGCCTCGCTGCTCGCGCCGGTTTTTATACCGCGCTCCTCGCCTCGCTGCTCCCTGGTCCGAACTGGTCGGGCCTCGCTGCTCGCGCCGGTTTTCATACCGCGCTCCTCGCCTCACTGCTCCCTGGTCCGAACTGGTCGGGCCTCGCTGCTCGCGCCGGTTTTTATACCGCACTCCTCGCCTTGCTGCTCCCTGGTCTGAACTGGTCAGGCCTCGCTGCTCGCGCCGGTTTTCATACCGCGCTCCTCGCCTCACTGCTCCCTGGTCCGAACTGGTCGGGCCTCGCTGCTCGCGCCGGTTTTCATACCGCGCTCCTCGCCTCACTGCTCCCTGGTCCGAACTGGTCGGGCCTTGCTGCTCGCGCCGGTTTTCATACCGCGCTCCTCGCCTCGCTGCTCCCTGGTCCGAACTGGTCGGGCCTCGCTGCTCGCGCCGGTTTTCATACCGCGCTCCTCGCCTCACTGGTCCCTGGTCCAAACAAGGTCTTAACAAGATGGAGATTCCACGAGGACTGCCTGGGCAGTCACGTGGTTTGCGACGTGACGTCATCGCGTTTGCCCGCGTTTTCCCGCGCTCTTAAAGGGGCCATGCCCCGTGCATACAAACACTATATACAAAACAAAGTAATGTCTAACACAATGGTACAGGCTTAGGCTGGTGTTAGAACATCGTTAAAGGGAATTATGTACAGTTGCCCAGAGTCATTCAGTGGCTCCGCCACATGCGCCGCCCCCCCCCCCCCAGAATTCGCTTTAACGGACAAAGTCAAACGGTGAGGGGGTCTGATGAGCCTGTCGGAACGACCCCTGTACTCCTGAGGTGGAGGCTGCTGGGCGGCTGGCGGTCTGGCGGGCGGTTGCGCTTGGTCTGCCGTAACGGCGATGGGTGGCCGACCTCGTCTCGGCGGTTGTGCTGTCTCGACGGGGCGGTCGAGGTTCAGATGTGCCGGCTTTAATCAATCGACTGAAATGTGGTCCGGTTTACCACCGACATCTACCTTGAAGGTTTTGTCCCCTGCCTCCAACACGCGGAAGGGACCAGTATATGGGGCCTTGAGTGGATCCCTATGAGCATCGTGGCGAATAAAGACGTATTCCGCCTTGTGAAGCTCCATTGGAACGTGCGAACTCTGCAGCCTGTGGTGCGAAGCGGGCACCGGCGCGAAACATCTGGCCGCCTCTTGGTGACTAGTAAGCTGGTCAGATGCAGACCGCGAAGCGGGCACCGGCGCGAAACATCTGGCCGCCTCTTGGTGACTAGTAAGCTGGTCAGATGCAGACCAAGGCTTCGTCGATTCTGGTAGGAAATCCCCTGGGACTCGCAGCGGTTGACCGTACACCAGCTCCGCGGCTGAAGAGTGAAGGTCTTCTTTGGGGGCCGTGCGAAGGCCCAACAGGACCCACGGTAGCTTGTCTGCCCATCCAGCGTCCTGGAGGCTGGCCCTCAGGGCGGCTTTCAGTGACCGGTGGAAACGTTCACAGAGACCATTCGCCTGTGGGTGGTAGGCTGTGGTGCAGTGTAATTTGACACTGAGTCCTTGGGCCACTGCATTCCAGAGTTCAGAGGAAAACTGTGGTCCCCTGTCTGAAGAAATATCAGCGGGCACTCTGAAACGGGCGACCCAGGTGGAAATGAATGCCCTGGCCACATCTGCCGAAGTAGTGGATGCTAGGGGAACCGCCTCTGGCCATCTGGTGGTGCGGTCAACCATGGTCAGGGTGTGTGAAAAACCATGGGAGGGTGGGAGTGGACCCACCAGGTCCACATTGACATGGTCAAACCGTTGCTCCGGAACTGTGAAGGTGGCCAACGGAGCTTTGATGTGACGCTGTACTTTGGCTTTTTGGCAGACCACGCAGGTGTTGGTCCAGTCGCAGACATCCTTGTGCATGCCGTGCAATATGAATTTCACTGACATCAGCTTCTGAGAGGCCTTCATTCCTGGGTATGACAACCCATGTATGGCGTCGAACACTTTGCGGCGCCAGACGGCTGGTACGACAGGGCGAGGGTACCGTACGGAGACGTCACACAAGAGCGTGGTACCTGCCGCTTGGAACTTGACGTCGGCCAAATGGAGGCCAGTGACGGTGGTTCTGTAGGCCTGGACTTCTGGGTCCGAGGCTTGATCCGCTGCCATGAGGGCGTAATCGATGCCTAAATGAACCGTATTGATGGTCGCGCAAGAGAGGCAGTCGGCCACCAGGTTGTCCTTACCGGCCATGTGCTGTATATCCGTGGTGAACTCGGATATGTAGGTCAGTTGATGTTGCTGTCGGGATGACCACGGTTCGGTGGTCTTGGCCATGGCGAAGGTGAGCGGCTGATGGTCCACTAAGGCGGTGAAGGGGCGTCCTTCCAGGAGGAAGCGAAAATTGCGGATGGCCAGAAAAAGAGCGAGCAACTCCCGGTCAAACGTGCTATACGCGCTCTCGTTCCGCCGTAGTTGACGGCTGAAGAATGCCAACGGCTGCCACGTCCCGTTCACCCACTGCTCTTGCACAGCGCCGATTGCGTAGTCTGACGCGTCAGTGGTGAGGGCGATGGTGGCTCCTGGCAGTGGGTGCGCCAGCATAGTCGCATTGGCCAAGGCGCTTTTGGTGTCGTCGAATGCCCGGGCCATGTCAACCGTCCAGTCTACCGTATCTTTGCCAGTCTTGCCCTTGAGGGCCTCGTACAGGGGCTGCATGAGTAGTGCTGCCTTAGGCACGAAACGGTGGTAAAAGTTTACCATGCCTAGGAATTCCTGCAGGGCGTGCGTGCGGGCGTGGAAAGGACGTCACCGCCTCTACCTTCGCCTGTAAAGGAACCGCTCCCTCTGAAGTGATGCGGTGCCCCAGGAAATCAATTTGTTGCAGGCCAAACTGACACTTGGCCGGGTTGATAATCAGGCCGTGTTGGCTGAGACGTCGATAAAGGGTGCGAAGGTGACAGATGTGTTCTTCTTTAGTGGGACTGGCAATGAGAATATTGTCCAGGTAGATGAAGAGGAACTTGAGGTCCCGCAGCACGGAGTCCATCAGGCGTTGGAAAGCCTGGGCGGTGTTCTTTAACCCAAATGGCATTCTTAAAAACTCGAAAAGGCCGAATGGGGTGATGACTGCAGTCTTCTGGACGTCTTGGGGATGAACGGGGACCTAGTGGTAGTCCCGGACGAGGTCGACTTTCGAGAAGACAGTGTTCCCTGCCAAATGGGCGGAGAAATCCTGGATGTGGGGGATCGGGTACCGATCAGGAGTGGTGGCGTCGTTTAGGCGTCGATAGTCGCCGCATGGCCGCCATCTGCCGCCAGGCTTCGGGACGACGTGGAGGGGTGAAGACCAGGGACTATTCGACCGGTGAATAATCCCTAACCGTTCCATGGTCGCGAACTCTGCTTTTGCGACCGCCAGCTTGCCAGGTTCCAGGCGCCGGGCCCGCGCGTAGACCAGGGGGGCCGTTGGTGGTGATGTGGTGTTCCACACCATGTTTCGTGGCTGTGGAGGAGAATGTGGGTCTTGTCAGGTCGGGGAATTCGCTGAGCAGGCGAGCGAACTCATCCGGAGCCGGAAAAGCACAGGCGACGGTGCGCGACGCAGTGTTACTGCGGTAACAAGGGATAGAATGAAAAGTTGCCGCGTTGATCAACCGTCGGTTCCTCATGTCAACCAGGAGGCTGTTGGCGCACAAGAAACCCGCGCCGAGAATGGGTTGCGAAACCTTGGCCGTCACAAACTCCCAGTAAAAACGTTGGCCCCCGAAACACAACTGTACCTGCCGAAGGTCCGAATTGCTCCGCCATTGGCCGCTTCAAGGGTGAGGCCGTGAATCCCGGTCTGCACATCGAGGGCGGACGTGGGTAATGTGCTGCACTGCGCCCCAGTGTCGCACAGAAAACGACGACCGGAGAGAGTATCGGTGATAAACAGCAACTTGCCCGCGTTGCTGATCGCCATCGCGGCCGCGGGGCGCCCGTTAGACCCGTTCCTCGGTGGTCGTAGTTGTTTTTTTGGGGGAAGCTGCAGGGAGGGCGGCAACGTCTCGCTTTCGCGCCGAACTGCACGTGGTAGAAACACAGCCCAGCAGGCTGACGAGCTGGGGCGGCGTCTGTGGGGGATGGGCGCCTCGTGGCGGCGCAGTTCTGCTGAGTAACCGCAAAAATGTTGTCCACCTCTGCCGCGAGTGCTGCGCAGTCCTCAACTTCGAATCTGGCCAGGGTGGCTTGCACCTGTTCCAGTAGCTGGCTGAGGAATATTTCACGGAATAGGAAGCATTCCAGTTCGGAGCCAAGGAGTGTGAGCGTTTGGCTCATTAACTCCGAAGACTTGGAGTCCCCGAGCCCGGGCATAGCGAGCAGTCGACGGGCGCGCTCCGCTTTAGTGAGCCCGAAAACTTGCAGCAACCGCGCCTTGAGGGTTTCATACTTGCGCTCCGTTGGAGGGTTCTCGAGGAGGCTGACGATCCGCGAGGCGGTAGAGCTGTCAAGTGCGGAGACCACATAGAGATATTTGGTCTGATCCGCAGCGATGTCCCTCAGGGCGAATTGGGCCTCGACCTGAATGAACCACGAGGTCGCTTGCTGCTCCCAGAACTGCGGTAGCTTCAGCGAAATGGCGTTGGCCTCCATGCTGTGTCCTTTTTGTGAAAAATGTTCACAAAAAACGGGGTCACCAATGTAGGAATTGACGAATTCCTAACTAATAACTGAGGTCGACTCAGGAGATCAATCAAACAGGTCTTTAATGTAAGACTAAATGAGTTCAAACAGTTTGATGAGATCGATACAGGAGAACCACGAAAACAGGTCTTAACAAGATGGAGATTCCACGAGGACTGCCTGGGCAGTCACGTGGTTTGCGACGTGACGTAATCGCGTTTGCCCGCGTTTTCCTGCGCACTTAAAGGGGCCACGCCCCGTGCATACAAACACTATATACAAAACAAAGTAATGTCTAACACAATGGTACCGGCTTAGGCTGGTGTTAGAACATCGTTAAAGGGAATTCTGTACAGTTGCCCAGAGTCATTCAGTGGCTCCGCCACAATTTGCTCTTTTATACAGACCCCTGTTTTGGATCTCCATTGCTACCCAAGCCACTGTAATGATGTCTGTGAGTTGGGCCAAGGTAAGCAAGTGTTGGCTGGGCACAGTTACCACTGAGGGTCTCTGCCACGCGAGCTGATTGGTCTCAACGGAGCAATTTCCGATTAAAATGTTTTGCCAGAAATCTGCCATTCAGTCCAGATGGTGTTAAAAGGCTGCTGGTGAATTATAAGTCTGAAAGGCGATACTGTGATCTGTCAGACACCCTGTGCAAAAGCAAGTGTCGAATTCTCCCAATTATCCAACTCTGCTTCAACTTTCCACTTTCATTTCTCAGTGGGGTTTCCTCCAAGTCTATTGTAGCCAAACTAATGCGACCACCAGATGTTTCCTGAACTGTGAGGTTGTGTATCAGTTTGGTCTCTGAGTGTCTTTGGAGAATTTCCTTCTCTGTAGCCCTACCCATTGAATCATTGGCACTACAGTCACAAGACTGTACAGTAGACTGGAGAAGATTATTAATTGCAGATAACTCGTGGAGAAGAAGCATCAGATCCACCGTGTCGTTTGGGACATGCTGTCTTCAGTCCTTCAGCAGATAGTTTTGCAGCTTCCTGAAATATTCCATTCCTTTGACTGGTTGGCTGGAATGACTCCAGCTTTGAGGCATTGTCCTCGGCTCCATGGAGAGTCTGGGAACAGGTTTACTTCATTCAAGTCTCTGTTCTACATCAGACGGAGCTTCAGTGGATTGATCGCAATCCAAGATCTCTTCTGTGTTTCCAGTAGGACGGGAATTTACCAAACACATCAGCCACTCGCTGTCCTCCAGAAACTGCAACAACCCACAGCTGCTAATTCCATTTTTAAGTTCTACCCAAGCCAGCTCCATTGGACGAGCAACCCTAAAGTGACCAATGAATTGCAGCGGTAATGTGGTGTAGCCTGCTGGTAAGCCAATCGGCAGCTAGAACCTATGCCTACGCCCGAAGCTCTGGAATTCCCTCCCTAAATCTCTCCGCCTCTCTCTCCTCCTTTAAGACCCTCCTGAAAACTGACCTCTTTGACCAAGCTTTTGGTCACCTGTCCCACTATCTCCTTATGTGGCTCGGCATCAAATTTTGTTTGATAATCGCTCCTGTGAAGCGCCTTGGGACATTTTACTATGTTAAAGGCGATGTATAAATGCAGGTTGTTGTTTTGATTCCTCTATTGATCCATTTGATTTGCTGTTTCAAAGGGCTTCCCAGGATAGCTTATTTCATAGTTTGCTGGTCGCTGAACAGAATGACTTGGATGTGGAGTCAATTCTATAAGAACATAAGAATTAGGAACATTCGGCCCTTCGAGCCCGCTCCGCCACACGGCCCCTTGAGCCCGCTCCACCACACGGCCCCTCAAGCCCGCTCCGCCACACGGCCCCTCGAGCCTGCTCTGCCATTCAATAAGATCATTCTAGGCTGGAATATAACATGGAGAAATGTGAAGTTATCCACTTTGGTAGGAAAAATAGAAAAGCAGAGTATTTTTTAAATGGTGAGAGATTGGGAAATGTTGGTGTTCAGAGGGACCTGGGTGTCCTTGTGCCTGCTGTACATGGTCCATGTCTCTGAGGCATACAGGAGGGCAGGTATTGACGTAAGAAAACTACTAGGCACTTGGTCTAAGCGTTAAACAAAGCTTTAATCAACTGTTTTACAACATGGAGGTCTAGTTGTGTCCTTCACTAGTTCCTGTTAAGAATCTCCTGCGCAAGCTGGGCCCGTGCCCGAGTATTTATACTCTCCCTGGACAGCGCCACCTGCAGGCCGCTCAGTATTATTTCATAAGTCTTTCTTTTATGAATGACTGATTCATGTCAGGTATCACTACTGCTCTGTAGACCATGAGCTTGGTGCTGGGTTTGAGGTCCTGGTCTTCAAACACACTCTTCCTCAGGTGACCGATGGCTGCACTGGCACACGGCGTTGGACTTCGTTATTGATGTCTGCCCTTGCTGACAGTAGGCTCCCGAGGTATGGAAAGTAGTCCACATTGTCCAAGGCCTTGTCGTGGATTTTGATAATCGGGGGGCAGTATTGTGTGGCAGGCGCAGGTTGGTAGAGGACCTTTGTCTTAAGGATGTTTAGTGTAAGGCCCATGCTGTCATATGCTTCGATGAAGGTGTTGACGATGGTTTGGTGTTCGACCTCCGAGTGAGCGCAGACGCAAGCGTCGTCTGCATACTGTAATTCGACAACAGGGGATGGGACGACCTTGGATCTGGACTAGAGGTAACGTAGGTTGAACAGTTTCCTATTTGTTCTGTAAATTAGCTCCACTCCAGCGGGGAGCTTACTGAGGGTGAGATGTACCATTTACAGCAGGCACCTCAAAGCACTGGAGAGGTACCACCAACGCTGCCTCTGCAAGATCCTGCAAATCCATTGGCAGGATAGGCGCACCAACATCAGTGTTCTAGCTCAGGCCAACATCCCCAGCATCGAAGCTTTGACCACGCTCGATCAGTTCCGATGGACAGGTCACATCGTCTGCATGCCCGATACGAGACTCCCAAAACAAGCGCTCTACTCGGAGCTCCGACGCGGCAAGAGAGTGCCAGGTGGGCAGAGGAAACGCTTCAAGGACACCCTCAAAGCCTCCTTGAAACAGTGCAACATCCACACCGACACCTGGGAATCCCTGGCCCAAGACCACACAAAGTGGAAGAGAAGCATCCGGGAAGGCACCGAACACCTCGAGTCTCTTTGCCCCTTCAACCACCGTCTGCCCCACCTGTGACAGAGACTGTAGGTCCTGCATTGGACTCATCAGTCACCCGAGAACTCATTTTTAATGTGGAAGCAAGTCATCCTCGGTTCCGAGGGACTGCCTAAGGAAAGAAGGGTGACCTTGTACATGAATCACTGAAAGTTAACATGCAGATACAGCAAGCAATTAGGAAAGCAAATGGTATGTTGGCCTTTATTACAAGAGGATTTGAGTATAAGAGTAAAGACAACTTACTGCAATTATATAAGGCCCTGGTGAGACCACACCTGGAGTATTGTGTACAGTTTTGGTCTCCTTACCTAAGGAAGGATGTATTTGCCATAGAGGGAGTGCAACGAAGGTTCACCAGACCGGTTCCTGGGATGGGGAAATTGTCCTATGAGGAGAGATTGAATAGACAGCCTATATTCTCTAGAGTTTAGAAGAATGAGCGGTGATCTCATTGAAACATATAAAATTCTTACAGGGCTTGACAGGGTAGATGCAGGGGGGATGTTTCCCCTGGCTGGGGAGTCTAGAACCAGGGGTCAGTCTCATAATAAGGGGTCAGCCATTTAGGACTGAGATGAGGAGAAATTTCTTCTTGAACTTTCAGTGATTTGTGTACAAGAACACCCTTCTTTTCTTAGGCAGTCCCTCGGAACCGAGGATGACTTGCTTCCACATTAAAAATTAGTTCTCAGGTGACTGATGAGTCCAATGCGGGATCTACAGTCTCTGTCACAGGTGGGGCAGACGGTGGTTGAAGGGGCGGGTGGGTGGGGTGATTGGGTTGACGAGCGCTCCTTGCGGTGTTTGTGCTTGGCTTCCGCTTGCTCCCGGCGAAGAGACTCGAGGTGTTCGGTGCCTTCCCAGATGCTTCTCCTCCACTTTCTTCAGAGGGTGGTGAATCTTTGGAATTCTCTACCCCAGAGGGCTGTGGAGGCTCAGTGGTTGAGTATATTCAAGACAGAGATTGATAAATTTTTGAATATTAAGGGAATTAAGGGATATGGGGGTAGTGCAGGAAAGTGGAGATGAGATAGAAGATCAGCCACGATCTTATTGAATAGCAGAGCAGGCTTAAAGGGCCAAATGGTTGACTCCTGTTCCTATTTCTTATGGATTGAGTGGAGTCTCTGGGATTGAGTGGATTCTCTGGGATTGAGTGGATTCTCTGGGATTGAGTGGAGTCTCTGGGATTGAGTGGATTCTCTGGGAGTGAGTGCAGTCTCTGGGATTGAGTGCAGTCTCTGGGATTGAGTGCAGTCTCTGGGATTGAGTGGATTCTCTAGGATTAAGTGCAGTCTCTGGGACTGAGTGGATTCTCTGGGATTGAGTGCAGTCTCTGGGATTGAGTGTAGTCTTTGGGATTGAGTGGACTCTCTGGGATTGAGTGGACTTTCTGGGATTGAGTGGATTCTCTGGGATTGAGTGGAGTCTCTGGGATTGAGTGGATTCTCTTGGATTGAGTGGAGTCTCTGGGATTGAGTGGAGTCTCTGGGATTGAGTGGTGTCTTTGGGATTGAGTGTAGTCTCTGGGATTGAGTGGATTCTCTGGGATTGAGTGGCGTCTCTGGGATTGAGTGGAGTGACATGAATCAGTCATTCATGAAAGAAAGACTTATTAAATAATACTGAGTGGCCTGCGGGTGGCGCTGTCCAGGGAGAGTATAAATACTCGGGCACGGGCCCAGCTTGTGCAGGACATTCTTAACAGGAACTAGTGGAGGACACAACTAGATCTCCATGTTGTAAAACAGTTGATTAAAGCTTTGTTTAATGCTTAGACCAAGTGCCTAGTAGTTTTGTTATGTCATGCAGTCTCTGGGATTGAGTGGAGTCTCTGGGATTGAGTGGATTCTCTGGGATGAGTGGATTCTCTGGGATTGAGTGCAGTCTCTGGGATTGAGTGGATTCTCTGGGATGAGTGGACTCTCTGGGATTGTGTGGATTCTCTGGGATTGAGTGCAGTCCCTGGGATTGGGTGCAGTCTGTTGGATTGAGTGGACTCTCTGGGATTGAGTGTCTCCAGTCCCAGTTGCAGCCCCGGGTGCGGTTGTCCGCGGGGCCGACAGGGGGCGGGTGTGGGCGCGTCCTTTGACCCCGGGCGGGTGGCGCGGTGCAGGCTGGGAGCTGTAGTCCGCGGCCGGGACAAGATGGCGGACTGCCTGGAGCGGGTGCGGGTGTCGGAGGCCGAGCTGAGGGAGCTGGCCCGCAACCTCGGCCCCGCTGCCGCCACCACCACCACCACCACCGCCGCCGCCCGCGCTGGTAAGAGGCCCCTGGGGAGTGGTGGAGGGGGGCGCCCCATAAACCCGTCGCCCGGCAACCCGAGCGCGGGACCAGAGAGGCGGAGGGCCCAGAGAGAGAGAGAGAGAGCGGGGCCCGCACCGGCAACCGCCTCCCACACCCGGGCCACGGCCCCGCCACCGCACTCACCCTCCCGCCCGCTCACATTCTTCCTCACCCCCCACCACTCACTTCAAAACCGCTCTCCCAATCCGCCCTTCACTCCTCCCCGACATCCCTCACCCCGGCAACGGCCCCTCCCCCTCACAACCCCCCCCACTCACCCAGCTCCCCCATCCTTCCCTCCCCCTCACCCCACCGCACTCACCCAGCTCCCCCACCCTCACCCCCACTGCACTCACCCAGCTCCCCCACCCTCCCCTCACCCCCACCGCACTCACCCAGCTCCCCCACCCTCATCTCCCCCTCACGCCCCCCACCACACTGCACTCACCCAGCTCCCTCCCCCCCACCACACTCACCCAGCTCCCCTACCCTCCCCCACCGCACTCACCCAGCTCCTCCACCCTCCCCCATCACCCACTTTACCCCCACCCCACTGCTTCTGCGCAAGCGAGGGAAAATCAACCAGGGATCCTACTGCTATCACACACTCAACCCTGCACAGACACACCTGTACACAAACATCTATCTATACACACACTCATCTACACACACAGACATGTATGTTCACATTTGATGAACAGGCACTTGGACAAGTTACCAAGGTCTGTATGCCCAAGGAACCGTACCTAAGTATGTCAGCACCCAGGAGAGGCGGGGAGTAAAATGGGTTTGGAAGGCGATCGGCTGGGGCGGGTGGGGGAAACGGTTCTGCAATATTAGCAGCTCCCAGTTCTGCCTTATACTCACGCTGGAGCTCTACAAATGTGTTTTGGTTTGTGGGGTTATTGTAACTGTGTTTCCTTTCCAGACGTTCCCAAGGAAATCAAAGAACCGAGACCACGGAAAGACAACCGGCGCCCTGATATTCAAATTTACCAGCCCGGCGTATCCAGACTGAGAAACAACAAACAGAAAGCCACACAGCTTGAAACCCCAGGAAGGGAGGAGACAGATGGGAAAGATCTTGGTGGGAATAAGGAAGCTCCGTGTAAGACTGTGCCGAAGAGGAGCTGTCCCTTGGCTGGTGAGGGCCACAGTAATGGTGGCAGTAACCAGGGATGTGCCAACAGGAATGGACAGCTGGATAGGAATGAGGAGGAAGATCTTAAGTGGGCTGAGGAGCAAACTGCAAGTTCTAACTCCAATGCTGTTGGGAAGCAGTCGAAGAGGGTCAAAAAACCAGATCGTCAGATCTACCAGCCGGGCAGACGGGTGCAGGTGTTCAGCAAGGAATCACCCAGCAGCTTAGGCGATGAAGAGCTGGTGAAGAAAGTTGAAGAGCTGAGGCTGGCAGATGACAGTAAGACTGTTTGTGCCGAGGAGAATACCGGGACTGGTGACAATAAAGGCAATCAGGAAGACCGTGAGAAGGTCCAACCAATTGTAGAGGCGAAACTTGGCAAAAGGGAGAAGGGGAGGAGGGGGATAAGGAAGGATGGTACAGCTCGGGGGAATAACTTTGCAGAAGACCCTGAAGACAGTCTAATCAATCGATCCCAGGCAAGACCAGAGAAACCCGGAGGTCCCTCCAAGCGCTATTCCAGGTCTGACAAGCGCAGGGGCCGTAACCGGACCTGCAGCACAAGCTCTGCAGGCAGCAACAACAGCTTGGATGGTCCTCCATGCCAGCACGGACCCGCTGATGGGGAAAGAAAGAAAGTGGCAGTGAAGGAAAGGAAACCTGCTGGTGATCGGAAAGAAAGGTTGAGACCCTCCAAGCAGGTTTCAATCTCTTCCACTGATTCTTTGGAAGATGACTGTGCTGAGGAGAACAGAAATCACGCGCCAACAAAGAGTCCTGAAAAGCGGAAAGGTTTTGAGAAAGAACGGGCGCTTGGCAGAAACAGCGAGGGCTCTGACCGCAGGAAGAGAGAGAGTAAGTCCTCGCTCAAGGTTATGTTTGACAATGAGACAGTCAGCAGAGTGGCTATTGCGACCAAGCAAAATGCTGAGGAAAAGAACAAAGGGAGAGGCAAAGCAGGCAGGGCCGAGGCCAAACCCAACCTGTCGTCAAGTAAGTTCAGTCAGAATACAGAGAAAAGGGATAAATTCGAGGAGCCCCGAGGGAAGGGCCGGGGTATCTTGGTCCTGCCTGCCAACACCGATCTCTCTTCGACAGCACCCGGCTCTCCTGGTTCTCCACAGATGGGGCCAAGACTTCTGTTTGGTCGAAGTTCTCGGAGCCGAGGCCGTGGCGGGACTTCCCGTAGACTGTGGGATCCCAACAATCCTGACCAGAAACCGGCGCTGAAGAGCCAGACCGCCCAGCTCCACTTCCTGGACACGGATGATGAATGTAGTTCGTCCTCCCAGGGAGAGACCTACTCGTCCTACACACATCCAACCCCCACATCGTACTACAAATTCCAGAACTCCGACAATCCGTATGGTTACTCCCGGGCTGCGGTGGCTGGCCCCCAGTATCCCTACGGCCCTTACGCTATGCAGTACCAGATGAGTGGCAACAGCAACATGTATCCGGCGACGTATTATCCGGGGTACCCGACTCCCCAGTTCATAGCTCCCTATCAGGCGGGGCAGCTGAACCCGGAAGACATGGAGCAGCACGTGCGGACCATGCAGCAGCAGGAACTGGGGAAGCTCCTGCGGATGGCGGACAACCAGGAGCTGCAGCTCAGCAACCTGCTGTCCAGGGACAGCGTCAGTAAAGATGGGCTGGAGAGGATGGCACAGCTCAGGTGAGGTCCCCCCCCCCTCCGCCCCGGCTTTGGTTGTTTATTTCCCATCCAAACTTCCTCCTTTTCGGAAGGTGCTGGCTCTCAGTTGGGGAGCCCTCCCTCCTGTACTTGGCCCAAGTGGCCGGGTTTGAGCCCAGGCAGCCAATGGCAGGTTACGGGGACACTGAGCAAACCTCCCCTCACCCAATATCCACAGGGGAGCGGTCCGGGAGCCCCGAGAGCCTTTATTAACTGATGCTCAGCAAACCGAAGAGGGTCAGTCCTGCGCTAACAGGTGGTTTGATGGTCCAAACTCAAATTAATTTCCTGTTTCACCTACAGTCAGATGTAATTAGAGAGTTTTAATAAAAACCCCTGATTGCTCATCTCGATTCTGCAACCTAATCTCCAAACCGTGCGATAAGAAGTTTAATTTAAACATCGATTCAATTTCAAATGTATTGAGAGACAAGTGGGGTCAAACTGGGGAAAAGTAAACTGAGCATTTGTGGTGAGGAGATTCTTTATACAAAGGGTAATCGTCACGTGGAATGGTTTCAGAATCAGTTGGACGTGAGATAGTAGGAGTGCAGGGTCTTTCTGGGTGGATGGGCTGAATGGCCTCCCTCATTTATCTCTCTTTTGTGATTGGACGCTTACACGACAGCATCTGAACAGCAGCTAATGTCTGGAGTGAAGAACGGCCCTTCAATCCTGATCCATCCCAAGTGCAGATCTGATTATTGTGTCACCAGTTGCTGCCTCCATCCTGTTCATTCCCAACGGTATGTTCCTTCCCCTGCCTCCCATGAAAACACAGTCGAGCAGTGCTGGTAATCTCTCTCCAACCCTCAATCTCTCTTAACAGATACCAATCCAGCCTCTCCTCAAAGATGTTATTGACCCTGATTCCCCTCCCCTCTCTGGACATCTGCCCTGGTCACTCTCCCATGGAGATGGTGTTGCTGATCTTGCACCTTGCGGCAGGATGTTGAATCTTGTACTTTGTCCGATGCTGATTGAGGACAAACTGTTCAGAAATATGCGCATTTAAAGGAACACTCAAATATCGGTTCCATTTAATACACAGACCAGCCCTTTAGTTCGCAGCACTAGTTATTTTTATCTGTATGGAGAGAAATTCAGCTTCCGAATAGGTGTCTATCTGAGTTAGGTCAAAGCTGTTAACAGCTTTGGAGAGATCAGTGGCAGTCTTGTTCGTGTCCCATCAGAGACTTGAGTGCAAAATCGAGGCTGACACTTCCACTGCAGTACAGAGGGAGCACTGCACGGTCGGAGGGGCAGTACTGAGGGAGTGCTGCACTGTCGGAGGGGCTGTACTGAGGGAGTGCTGCAATGTTGGAGGGGCTGTACTGAGGGAGCGCAGTACTGAGGGAGTGCCACACTGTCGGAGGGGCAGTACTGAGGGAGCGCCGCACTGTCGGAGGGGCAGTACTGAGGGAGCGCCGTACTGTCGGAGGGGCAGTACTGAGGGAACGCCGCACTGTCGGAAGGGCAGTACAGAGGGAGTGCCGCACTGTCGGAGGGGCAGTACTGAGGGAGTGCCGCACTGTCGGAGGGGCAGTACTGAGGGAGCGCCGTACTGTCGGAGGGGCAGTACTGAGGGAACGCTGCACTGTCGGAAGGGCAGTACTGAGGGAACGCCGCACTGTCGGAGGGGCAGTACAGAGAGAGCGCCGCACTGTCGGAGGGGCAGTACTGAGGGAGCGCCGCACTGTCGGAGGGGCAGTACTGAGGGAGCGCCGCACTGTCGGAGGGGCAGCACTGAGGGAGCGCCGCACTGTCGGAGGGGCAGTACTGAGGGAGCGCCGCACTGTCGGAGGGGCAGTACTGAGGGAGTGCTGCACAGTCTGAGGGGCAGTACAGAGGGAGCACTGCACTCTTTGACATGCCATCTTTTGGATAAGACGTTAAACCGAGGTCCCGTCTGCCCTCTCAGATGGATATAAAAGATCCCGTGACACGAGAGAGCCGAGGCGTTATCCCTGGTGTCCTGGCCAATATTTAACAGGTCGATCGATGTACCCGAACCTATGACTGTTCCTGTGAGGAAGAATTTCCTGACATCAGTCCTAAATTGAGTGAGGACATGGGCAGCAGAGTGTTGGATGAGCTGAAGTTTATGGAGGGTGGGGGATGGGAGGCCGGCCAGGAGTGTGTTTTTGTGACTGGAAGCCTGTGTCCAGGTGGGTACCGCAAGGATCGGTGCTGGGTCCCTTGCTGTTTGTGGTCTACATTAATGATTTGGATGTGAATGTAAAAGGTATGATCAGTAAGTTCGCAGATGAGACGAAAATTGGTGGGGTGGTAAATAGCGAGGAGGGTAGCCTCAGTCTGCAGGACGATATAGACGGGTTGGGCAGATGGGCGGAACAGTGGCAAATGGAATTTAACCCTGAAAAGTGTGAGGTGATGCATTTTGGAGGGACGAACAAGGCAAGGGAATACACAATGAATGGTAGGACCCTAGGAAAGACAGAGGATCAGAGGGACCTTGGTGTGCATGTACATAGATCCCTGAAGGCAGCAGAACAGGTGGTTAAAAAGGCATATGGGATACTTGCCTTCATTAGCCGAGGCATAGAATATATAAGAGCAGGGAGGTTATGATGGAGCTGTACAAAACGCTGGTTAGGCCACAGCTGGAATACTGTGTGCAGTTCTGGTCACCACACTACAGGAAGGATGTGATTGCATTGGAGAGGGTGCAGAGGAGATTTACCAGGATGTTACCTGGGCCGGAGCGCTTCAGCTATGAAGAGAGACTGGACAGGCTGGGGGTTGTTTTCCTTGGAGCAGAGAAGGCTGAGGGGGGACCTGATTGAGGTGTACAAAATTATGAGGGGCATAGATAGGGTAGATAGAAAGGAACTTTGTCCCCTTAGTAGAGGGGGCAATAACCAGAGGGCATAGATTCAAGGTAAGGGGCAGGAGGTTTAGAGGGGATTTGAGGAAGAACTTTTTCACCCAGAGGGTGGTTGGAATCTGGAACTCACTGCCTGAAAGGGTGGTAGAGGCAGGAAGCCTCACAACATTCAAGAAGCATTTAGATGAGCACTTGAAACGCCATAGCATACAAGGCTAACGGACAAATGCTGGAAAATGGGATTAGAATAGACAGGGCTTGATGGCCGGTGCGGACGCGATGGGCCGAAGGGCCTCTTTCTGTGCTGTATAACTCGAGTCTGGAGGTAACAAAAGCACGGATAAGGATTGATGCTGACTGTGCTTGGGCTGGTGCCTATTTACATTGTGTGATTTATTGTAGAGAGAACTGAACAAAACGCAAATACATTGAAAATGGGTGAGTGCTGAGCAGGACCTGTGACACTGGGATGGGTGGGTGGGGTCTAGGAGATGTGGTGCTGGGATGGGTGGGTGGGTCTAGGAGATGTGCTGGGATGGGTGGCTGGGTCTAGGAGCTGCGATACTGGGGTGGGTGGGTCTAGGAGCTGCGATACTGGGATGGGTGGGTGGGTCTAGGAGCTGCGATACTGGGATGGGTGGGTGGGTCTAGGAGCTGGGATGGGTGGGTGGGTCTAGGAGATGCGGTGCTGGGATGGGTGGGTCTAGGAGCTGCGGAACGTGGGTGGGTGGGTCTAGGAGATGTGGTGCTGGG
>NW_028226212.1:0-61353 GCF_052327205.1 Somniosus microcephalus | reverse complement strand
CAGGGAAAAAAGCAGTGAGGCTTAGCCAATTGAAAATTTCAAAACAAACTGATAAATTTTTTGTTTAACAAGGTTTGGTGGTACAGATCAGCTATTATCTAATTGAATGGCAGAACAGGCTCGAGGGGCTAAATGGCCTACAATTCCTATGTAGGCAAGACTATCATAGATTAAGCAAATGGCAGACTTGTCAAATGAGCGAGTACTTGTTATCCATTTTCACAGTGGAGGACGAGGACAAAATGCCAACAGTAAAGGGGAACCTAAAAATAAGTGATGGGGATAAGCTTCGTGGATTTAATACAATTACAAAAAAATGGTAATGGAACTCTATCTCCAGGAGCTGATGGATTCCACCCCAGACTTAAAATAAATAGGCAAGGAAATTGCAGATATGTTGGTTATAATTTTGTAAAGCTCTCTAGATTCAGGAATTGTGCATTTGGATTGGAAAATTGCAAACATCACTCCATTATTTAAGTTATTTTTGTAGGGAGAAACCAAGTAATCACAGACCTGCCTGCTTCACACCAACTTTTTTTTTGGGGGGGGGGGGGGGGGGGAGAAAGAGGCGAGGGGAGTTACAGGAATCTATCAGAGACCGAGTGATTGAATACTTGGATAAGTATCAGCTGATCAAAGAGCACCAGCATGGATTTGTGAAGGATAGGTCATGTCTGACTAATCCAATTGATTTGTCGAAGTCACTAGCATGACAGTGCCTCATTCCTAAATTTCCATGGAGAAAAAAAAAAATTAAAGTCATTCTTGACAATCAATTTAAACAAAACCAGGATTTCATGGGTGCCAATTTTTTTTGGGCTTGCCACCAAAAAAACAGCTCATCCTTCCACACCCCTCCAAAAGGATATTTGGAAATCTTTAAAAATGTTCTCTTCCCCCACCATTCCCCCCCCCCCCCTATTATCTCACTTAACACTTTCTCCTTTTTGCCTCACAGAATCACAGAAAACCCACAGTGCAGATAGAGGCCACTTCGGCCCATCGAGCCTGCACCGACACATATCCCACCCGATCCCCGTAACCCCTACACCAACACACATCCCACCCTATCCCCGTAACCCCACGTATTTAATCCCCCTAACACTAAGGGTCAATTTATCATAGCCAATCAACCTAACCCGCACATCTTTGGACTGTCATCTTCTCATTCTGCTGCCTACAGCTCTGCAGCCGAGACAGGGGAGCAGCATATGGAAGGTGGCAGAGCAGGACTTCAGAAAGAGCAGGGTTAGTGGGAAATTGCCAAGTTGGCTCCTGATAAACTTTGGCTAGCAGTGTCCTGACCACTTCAGGCTGCAGTTGCACCAACACATTTGAAGTTGTAACATCTTGCACAAGACTTTTGAAATGAGAGCACTATCTGGCTAGCAACCCATTATGTAATTAACCACATCCTGTCAAAAATCAAGTTAGTGACTTAAAATAGAATCTTGATCCAGCTGAATTAACTTCTTGCTGTGCTGCGAGAAGCAAATTCTACTGGGCACCAGGTGAGAACTGCCCTGACTCGGGACATTCCACATCAGATCATTTCAGAGTTCAAAACCCAATTGGCCTGAAGGATATTCCAAGTATTTGATGTGGTTTCAGCTATGCTGCTACTCCCAAGGGGAGTTGAAAACCTTTATAACTGTCATTAAAACCAATGGGGAAAACCGGGATAGAAAGCAATTGCCATTCACCAAAAAATAGAAATGAAGAGTTATGGATAACAATTCATTGAAGTCTTAAATTGAGCTATTTTGAATCTTTCCATCTCGACCAACTGCTCACCATTTCGTTAACAGCTTGGAGCTTCCCAGATGGGTCAGCAAAATATCAAGAAATCAGACTGAAGTCCAAAATTTCACAAAACAAGAACTTTCCCAGCTCAGCACTGGCATGGCCGAAGCTAGCCTGTAACTCTGGACCTTACTTCTATTACATCCACTATCCCATCTGCTTACTCAAGCTGAAGCCAACTGCACAGAACCTATGTCTGATCTGACTGAGTTCAGCTTCAAAAGCCACACCAAGCCTAGCCAATTCCACATTTAACATTGCCTGACTCTCCCTACTTCAATCCCATCACTGCTCAACTTTCCTCAACAATGCCCTCCCCAGCTCCATCCTACATCCAAAAATTTGCCATATCCAATCCCACCACAAGTCCCACTGACCCATCCTCAGCAAATCCCTACATGGGCTTGTGCCACCTTACTTCTCTCACCTACTCCACGCTTCCATTTCAAATCTACTGTGCATCTCTGCCTTTAAATGGAGGTGGGAACTTTGAGTCATCATGTTCCTGCACTCTAATTCTCTTCCAAAACCCATTTATCTTGCTACTTCTCTTCCCATCTTGAAGAATCCCCTCAAACTCTTATCACGCCTATGATCAATTCCTCTAACCTTTCCCCCTGCCACCCCCAACTACTGCTGAGTGTCTTGACTTCCCCCCCCTCCCACTTTTATGAAGGAACTTGCTAACATTTTCAAATATAGTCCAGTATCTCCTAGGCAGCCAATTTCTGCAGTGGAGAGGCCAATGCCTCTCATGCTGGCCAGCAGAAAAAATGCAAGACTGTATGAAGAACTCCCAATCTCCTCCTTTCCCCTCCCCCTGTCCCCAAGAAAACAATCATATTTTCAGTATTTCTTTACAACAGCATAGCTACTTCTACCAAGATGTCGGCCTTGGCTCAGTGGTAACACTCACCTTTAAAGCAGAAGGGAGATGGTTCAAGCCCCACTCGTGACCAGAGAACATAATCTAGGCTGACACTGTCAGAGGGGCAAAGTTAAACCCTCAGGTGGATGCAAAAGTTTACATGGCTCTATTCAAAAGAGGAGTTCTCCCAATGCCCTGACCAATATTTATCCCTTAACATCACAAAGAGATTATCTGGTCGTTAACTAATTGTTTATGGAACCTTGCTGTGTATCCTTAGGTTACAACAATTGACTACACAAGTCAAAGCTACTTCATTAGCTGTGAAGCATTCATGTCCTGACTTTTAAAAAAAAAAACTCACCATCTGAAGAGACTCTCTTGCAGTCAGGGGTAGGAGACCAAGTACTGACACTAAGCTAGTCACTGAGCAAATTTGGACAGCCAATTAAATATTTGAAGGCAACAGTTTGGGCACTTTTCAATATTTCATCTGAGCAGCATCTCAGCAGGTGCTAAAGTTAAATTGGAAACCCTACAGCACAAAAAGACAGATATTTGTTTTCTATTGGTGCCCACAAGAGTTTTCAATTTCAGCAGCTGTTTAAAAGCTTGGGTTGAAAATCTGGCAGTGTCAAGCATGGCAGATGGTATTTATCTTGTACATCACTTTCAAATATTTGTTGAACTTCTTCCTTAAAAGATGTAATATTTTCTACATCAACTACTCAGTGACAAAGGATGCCATGCTCTAACACTTCTAATTCCTCTCCTCATTCAATGACAATTTATAAATTGATGAGTCATCATGGACACCTCAACCAAAGGAAATAGGATAATTATGGAAAGACTACCAAATTGCTTCATAATTTTAAAAGCCTCTACGAAATCTTCGTGGTCTTTCAGTTTTGTAGAAATAGTTGCAGTGTCTCAAGTCTTCTCATTCCGATCAACTAATGCCACCCAGAGACAACACACCTTTGTTAACTACAACTCAAGACATCCAGAGTCCAAGAATGTAGGAGAGATCAAATATCCTAAAAGTTCACTCATTTCAAGAAATATACCCATTTCTGCTCCTTTAGAAAAAAATCTGAGAATGTAAATTTTGGTGCCCTTGTAGACTTGCTCATGCAGCCCAGGAACAGATAATCTAAGAACCGATGCAACATTCAGCAAGTTCGGTTTAACCCACAGGCCATCAGCTTGAATTAGCTACAATGACTCTACAAGTTCTCATCAAGTAGAGCAGGAAATTGTTCAAGATTGACATGGTCACTTCAGCACCTTTATCACAGATTTTAATGCTACGAGCCTCAATAGGCTAAAAGTGCCGCCTTTGGAACCAGAGGGCAAACTAAGAATATGGCTGAGAATTAGTGACAAAGCCCATAAAGTCTGAACATTGAACAAGGTAGAGAAAAAACTTTCTAAATAATGTGCTATATTAAAAATTAAAATTGTAAAAGCAGAGCAAGAGAATGGGGGAAGAAAAAAATGATAGTAATGAAGTCAAAGATCGAACGGTTTGTTTCAGGATGCACAAGCAAAAACAACTGGCTGGCCCAGTCAGACAGGAATCGCTGGTCACCAGTAGTGCAAGGCTTATTACAAGGCACTTGAATGTTCTCAAGGCACTTCCATGATTGTTAAACAGTTTATGTATGGCTGAATTTTGAAAACATTATTTGATAAACAGTCACAAATAATGAACTTGTAAAGCAACGCACAAGTGCATTGAATATTTTTCACCATAAAAGGGAGTTTCTTTACAAGAAAAAGGACATGGAGAGGATATCTATTCTAGATTCTGGAGAAGATAATACAGCTAACAGTAAAGAAAAACAGCCATTCACATTCTCGATCGAGAAAGCTGCATTGGCCCAGAATTTGCTGGAGTGGGTCATCTCAAGGTGAAATGGCGCAAGTTGGATACTTTCCCTCATCCTTCGTCTCCAATTAATTCTGCGCCGCAAATTGCTGGAAGTGCGAGTTGATAAGAGCTACAAGGTCAACAGGGCATCTGGGACCTTGGTTCATTGACAGGACCAATAGTTTAAGGATAAAGAAACAGCAAATGAGGGAAATAGGGAGAATTAGTCAAATTAGATAAAGAAAGAGAAATAAGAAAAAAAGGATTGGATTGGGAGAGAGACAAAGGAAAAGCAAGATTTTTTTTAACAAATTTAAAATACCTCTAGCAACAATTTACTACCTGCAGTAGTGAGACTTCATAGTTTGAATTGTTCCCTTTCTGGGCCTCTGAAGTGGAGTGGCATTACAGAAACAAATCTAGTCATTAAAAGGGTCCTTGCATTGTGAAATACCAGTCCTAACTTTGTGGTGATTTTAATTTGTATTTACGCTGCAAATCCAGCAATTTTATGAAACAGATGGGGCAATTGATGGAAAGTTCTCATTTTTGCGAGGCCAACGGCAAATCACCCAGCAATTTGTAACTCATGCCGTATCTCTTCCTCACCACAAGTTGCAAATGGCATGCACCTTTAACTCACTGTTATTTTGCCAGCAAATTCTGGCCCATTATGTTGTGATGCCTTAATCTGAGCAAACTTTGTTTTAGTGCAAAATACTGACCTCTGCTGGCAAGATACAAAAATCAAGCTGTGCATTTAACAAACTCAATATCTAGCTCAGAGAAAATTAAAAAAGGTTGTGGGGTTATAACCTTTAAAAAAAATTGGCTCCTTTTATACAGAAGTATTAAGAGTACATACGTAGCATTTGCTATAAAAGTTCACTTGAATCCTGATCACTGTGCAGCCTTCCAGAGAACATTAAGAATTCTTTAGAGTATTTAAACCCAAATCCCAAGCTCTTATTTTTAACCTACCTGAGTGAGGCTGGTACTGCAGCAGTGGCTGCACTCCATGTCAATCACATTTTCTCCCACTACCCCCGGGGGGGGGGGGGGGGGGGGGGAAAAGAAGCGAGAGAGCGAGAGCGACTAAAAGAGCACAAGAGTCAAATGAGAGGTGTGCAAGAATGAAATCACTGAATAAATGTGGTGAGCTAGTGCTTCTTAAAAACTTATCCGTACCGGTTGTTTTTCCAAACTGGAAGTATACAGTGGTGTCCTCCAGGGATCAGTATTAGAACCACTGCGCTTTGATATATGTTAATGACTTGGGTATAAATTCAAAGTTTGCAGATGACACAAAACTTGGAAATGTAGTAAACAGGGAGAAGGATAGTAGCAGACATCAGGAAGACATAGGCAGACATATGGTAGATGAAATTTAATGCAGATTAGTGAAGTGATATATTTTGGAAGGAATGACAATGAACAGCACAGACAGGCCCTCAGCCCAACTGGTCAGTGCCAGTGTTTAAGCTCCACTTGAGCTTCCCCATCCTCCATCTAACCCCATCAGCATTACCTTTTATTCCTTTCTCATGTGTTTATCTAGTTTCCTCTTAAATGCATCCATGATATTCACCTCAACTACTCATTGTGGAAGCGGCTTCCACATTCTTGCCAGATTTGGATAAAGAAGTTACTCCTGAATTCCCCATCGGATTTACTGGTGACTCTTATATTTCTGGCCCCTAGTTTTGGTCTCCACCACAAGTGGAAACATTTTCTCTAAGTCTACTTTATCAAACCCCTTCATATCTCTATTAGGTCATCCCTTAGCGCACTCTTTCCTAAAGGAAAGAGCCCCAGCCGGTTCAGCCTTTCCCAAGAGGATATCCTCTGTTCTTGTATCATCTTTGTGAATCTTTTTTGCACCCGATCCAGTGCCTCTATTATTTTTATAGTAAGAGGGGAATTATAAAATAAATGGTACAATTTTAAAGGGGGTGCAGGAACAGAGGGGCCTGGGGGCTAACGCACAGAAATCTTTGAAGGTGGCAGGACAAGTTTTGAAGGCTATTAAAAAAGCACATGGGATCCATGGCTTTATAAACAGGAGCAGAGTACAAAACCAAGTAATGCTAAACCTTTATAAATCACTGGTTATGCCTCAGCTAGCATATGGTGTCCAATTCCAGGCATCACACTTTAGGATGGATGTCAAGGCCTTGGAGAGGGTGCAGAGGAGATTTACTAGAATGGCACCAGGGACAAGGGACTTCAGTTAAGGCACAGAATGCTATGTGAACAGAATGCATCAATAAACAGAGTAGGAAGTTGAGAATTTGGTCAGAAAATTCGGTGCAGAGGGGGAAGGGGGTGCTCCTAAATAAACCAAGTGAATTAATTACATCAGGCTTTAAATATATAAAACAAGGTTAGATAGAGATGGCAGTGCAGCATGTGGGAGTTTGTGGAAAGCAGCATGATCCCAGGCAACCACATCTGCAGTGTGCGCAACTCGAGGAACTTCGGCTCAGAGTTGCTGAGCTGGAGTCTGAGGTGCAGACATTGTGATGCATCAGGAAGGGGGGGGGGGGCTACCTGGACATTTTGACCCAGGAGTTAGTGTCACCCCTTAGGCAAGGTAGCAGTTAGCGACAGGAGGGTGTGACCGCGACTCAAGCAAGGGGACGGCAGTGGCGGAGGAGCCTCAGCCTTTGCCATAGTCCAACTGGTATGAGGTACTTCGTATCAGTGTGGATAAGCACAAAGGCTGCAGGGAGGATGGGCAAATTGACCACAGCACCATGGTACAGGAGGTCGTTCAAGCAGGAGGAGGTGGGGGGGGGGGAAAAAAGTGAAAAGGAATGTTGCAGTGGTAGGGGACAATATAGTCAGGGGGATAGACACCTCTTTGCAGCAGCAGTTGGGAGCCCCAAAAGGTTGTGTTGCCTGCCTGGTGCAAGGGTTA
The DNA here is from genome assembly GCF_052327205.1 of Somniosus microcephalus. Taxonomy (NCBI): domain Eukaryota; kingdom Metazoa; phylum Chordata; class Chondrichthyes; order Squaliformes; family Somniosidae; genus Somniosus; species Somniosus microcephalus. Next base: position 53,886 of record NW_028226212.1, on the reverse strand, counting down.
AGGGCATCTCCTCGCAGCTGGAGAAGGATGGGGAGGATCTAGTTGTTGTGGTCCACATAGGAATCAACTCCAAAGGTAGAACTAGGAAGTTGCCAAGGGCGTTTGAGGAGCTAGGGTACAAGTTAAAAAGCAGAAGCTCAAAAAGGTAATAAATCTTTGGATTACTACTTGAGCCACGTGCAAATTGGCAGAGACAAACTAGAGGTTTAAATGCATGGCTGAAAGTGGTGTGGGAGGCAGGGGTTTCAATTCATGGGGCACTGGCACTGATACTGCAGAAAGAGGGAGCTGTTCCGTTGGGACGGACTCCACTTAAACCGAGCTGGGACCAGTGTCCTGGTGAATCGAATAATTAGGGCGATAGATTGGGCTTTAAACTAATACCGGGGGAAAGGGGTGGGAGGATTCAGATAAGGATAAATTTATGTCTGAAGAGAAAAGTCAATGCTGTAGAGCAAAGTAACATAAGAAATAGGAGCAGGAGTAGGCCATTTGGCCCCTCAAGCCTGCTTCGCCATTCAAGATGATCATGGCTGATCTGGTCTTGGCCTTAACTCCACTTCCCTGCCTGCTCCCATAACCCTCAACTCCCTTATCATTCAAAAATCTGTTTGTCTCTACCTTAAATATATTCAATGACCCAGCCTCCACAACTCTGTGGTCGAGAATTCAGGGAGGGAAAAAAAAGTAAAAAAATATTAAAGGCACTATTTCGGAATGCATGAAGCATTCACAAGATAAATTAATTAATAGCACAAAGATATAAATGGGTTTGATCTAGTAGCCATTACTGAGACTTGGTTGCAGGGTGGCCAAGGTTGGGAAACTAAATATTCCAGGGTACTTGACTTTTAGAAGAGATAGGCAAAATGGAAAAGGAGATGAGGTAGCCCTGATAATAAAGGGCGAGATAAAAGGTAGTAGAGAGAAAGGGTCATAGACCAGAAAATCAAGCCGCAGAATCAGTATGGGTGGAGCTACGAAATAACAAAGGGCAGAAAACACTGGTGGGAGTAGTTAATAGTAATCAGTGTTGGACAAAGTATAAATCATGAAAGTAGAGGAGCAAGTAACAATGGGGAATGCAATAATCATGGGGAACTTTAATCATATAGGCTGGGCAAACCAAATTGGCAAAAGTAGCTTGGAGGACAAGTTCGTGGAATGCATTGGAGACAGTTTTCTAGAACAATACGTCGAGGAACCAACCATGGAACAGGCTATTTAGATCTAGTATTGTGCAATAAGAAAGGGTTACTTAACAACCTTGTAGTAAAGGAGCCTCTGGGGAAGAGTGATCATAATGATAGAATTTCATATTAAGTTACGTTTGAGTGTGATGTGGTTAAGTCCAAAACTAGGGTCGCAAATTTAAACAAAGCCAATTATAGAGGTATGAGGGGTGAGTTGGCTGAAGTAGGTTGGGAAATTAGCTTAAAAGATGATGGTAGATAAACAATGGCAAATATTTAAATAATTCATAATTCTCAATGAATATACATTCCTTGAGGAATAAAAACTCCTGGAAAAGTGGTACAGCTATCGTTAACTAGAAGTTAATGACAGCAACATTGTAAGCTTCTACATTTAATCTAATACTTCTACATTTAATCTAATACTAAGAGTAGTAAGCCTGAGGGAGAGTTTTAAAAATCAGCAAAAGATGACCAAGAATGTGATAGAGGGAGAAAATAGAAAACTAGCAAGAAATATAAAAACAAATTCCAAGAGTTTTTACAAGTATGTAAAAAGGAAGAAATTAGTGAAAGTAAACATGGGTCCCTTAGAGGCAGAGACAGGAGAAATTATAATGGCGTATAAGGAAATGGCAGAGATGTTAAACAAATATTTGTGTCAGTCTTCACAGTAGAGGATGGTAAGAACATATTGGAAATTGTGAGGAACCAAGGATCTATGAGAATGAGGAACTTAAATTTAAGAAAAAGTACATGGGACTAAAAACTGACAAATCCCCTGGACCTGATGGCCTACATCCTAGGGTCCTAAAAAAGGTGGCTGCAGAGATAGTGGATACATTGGTTTTTAATCTTCCAGAATAGTCCCCAGGGATTGGAAGGTAGCAAATTTAACCCTGCTATTCAAGAAAGGTGGAAAACAGAAAGCAGGGAACTACAGGCCAGTTAGCTTGACATTAGTAATAGGGAAAATGTAAGAATCCAATATTAAGGATATGGTAACAGGACACTTAGAAAATCACAACCATGTTGACTGAGCCTAAAGCATAATTTTTTTGACAAATCTATTGAGATTTTTGTAGGTGTAACCAGCACAGTAGATAAGGGGGAAACCAGTGGATGTGGTATATTTGGATTTTCAGAAGGTGCCACACAGGTTATTACAGAAGATTAGACCGCATTGGATTGGGGTTAATATATTAGCATGGATGGATTGAGGATTGTTTAGTGGACAGAAAACTAAGAATAAACAGGACATTTTCAGGATGGGAGGGTGTTACTAGTGGAGTGCCGCAAGGATCAGTGCTTGGGCCTCAGCTATTTACAATTTATATCAATGACATAGATGAAGGGACCGACTAATATATCCAAGTTTGCTGATTATACAAAGCTAGGTCGGAAAATAAGCTGCGAGGAGGACACAGGTACAGAAAATAATCAGAAAGGCTAATGGAATGCTGGCTTTACTGCTAGGAGGACTGGAGTACAAGGAGGTAGAAGATAGGCTGCAGCTATACAAAACCCTGGTGAGCCCACACCTGGAGTACAGTGAGCGGTTCGGAGCACCACAGCTTAGGAAAGATATACTGGCCTTGGAGGGAGTGCAGCATAGGCTTACCAGAATGATAGCCGGACGTGCAGGGTTACGTTACGAGGACAGATTACACACATCAGGGTTGTACTCCCTAGACACATGCACACGTCGCTAGATCAATTGCTAATTTAAAATCAGAGATTTTGTTAACCAAAGGTATTCCAAAGGCAGGTATACCGAGTTAGCTCGCAGATCAGCCATGATCTCATTGAATGGCAGAACAAGCTAGAGGGGCTGAATGGCCTACTCTTAGTTCCTGTGTAAAGAGGCTGCAAAGGGATATAGGCCAGTTAAGTAACTGGGCAAGGTGGTGACAGATGGTGCATAATGTGGGGAAGTGTGAAATTATCCACTTTGGTAGGAAGAATGGAAAAGCAGAATATTTTTTAAATGGCAAGAGACTGGAAAATGTTAGTATTCAGAGCAATTGGACTCCTTGGACACGAATCACAGAAAAGTAACAATTCAAGTACAGCAAGCAATTAGGAAGGCAAATGGTACGTTAGCCTTTATTGCAAGTGGGTTGGAGTACAAGAGTAATGAAGTCTTGCTAAAATTATATAGGGCTTGTGAGACCACACCTGGAGTACAGTGTACAGTTTTGGTCTTCTGGCCTAAGGAAGGATATACTTGCCTTAGAAGGTTCACTAGATTGATTCCAGAGATGAGAGGGCTGCCCTCCAGAGAAATTAAGTAGAATGGACCTATATTCTCTGGAGTTTAGAAAAATTAGGTGCTCTCATTGAAACATATAAAATTAGAGGGTTTGACAGGAGAGTTTCCCCAGAGGCTGTTTCCCTGGCTGGAGTGTCCAGAAATAGGGGTCATAATCTCAGGATAAAAGGTCTGCCATTTAGGACTGAGATGAGAAACTTCTTCACTCAGGGCTGTGAATCTTTGGAATTCTCTACCACAAAGTGCTGTGGATGCAGAACTGTTGTATATTCAAGAATGAGATGAACAGATTTATGGGCACTAAGGGAATCAAGGGATATGGTGGGAAAGTGGAGTTAATGTAAAAGTTCAGCCATGATCGTATTGAATGGTGGAGCAGGCGTGCAGGGCTGCACGGCCTACTCCTGCTCCTATTTCTTATGTTATGTGGAGAGACAAGAGAAGCTGAGATTGTTCTCCTTAGAGCAGAGAATAGAAGTGCTCAAAATTATGAGGCTTTGATAGAGTAAAGAGAGAAACTGTTTCCACTGGCAGGAGGTTCAGTAACCAGGTGAGAGATTTAAGGTAAAGCCCTGTAGGGAAGGAAATCTGCTGTCCTTACCTGGTCTGACCTGTGTGACTCCAGACTCTCAGCAATGTGGTTGACTCTTAACTGCCCTCTGAAATGGCCCAGCAAGCCACTCAGTTGTACCAAACCTCCACAAAAAACTCTGGCGGATCACCCGGCATGGACATCAGCACCAGCTTCAAATGTGACAAAGGCACACCCAGCCCAATCGACCCTGCAAAGTCATCCTCACCATCAGGGAACTTGTGCCAAAATTTGGAGAGCTGTCCCACAGACTAGTCAAGCAACAGCTCGACAGTCAAGCTCTCAATCAAACCTTTCAGCCATATCCCAGACTCCTGCATCACCATCCCTGGGTATGTCCTGGCCCACTGGCAGGATAGACCCACCAGAGGTGGCAGCACAGTGGTAGATATTGAGACAGAATGGCCCTGGGAGTACTCATTGACTCCATGAAGTCTCATGGCTTCAGGTCAAGTGTGGAAAAGGAAACCTCCTGCTGATTACCACCCACTCAGCACTCCATGTTGAAAACCACTTGGAAGTAGCACTGAGGGTAGCAAGGGCACAGAATGTATTCTGGGTGGGGTCTTGAATGTCCATCACCAAGAGTGGCTCAGTCGCACTTCTACTGATGAGCCCCGAAGGACCTAGCCGCCAGACTGGGCCTGCGGCAGGTGGCGAGAACATCAAGAGGGAAAAATCTATTTCACCTTGTCCTCACCAATATACCAGTCGCAAATGCATCTGTCCATAACAGTATTGGCAGCAGTGACCACTGCACAGTCCTTGCGAAGACGAAGTCCCGCTTTCACACGGAGGATACCCTCCGTCATGTTGTGGCACTACCAGTGCTAAATGGGATAGATTCATAACAGATCTAGCAGCTCAAAACTGGGCATCCATGAGGCACTATTGGCCATCAGCAACAGAATTGTATTCCACCACAATCTAATCTCCTGGTCTGGCATATCCCTCAAGCCATTACCATCAAGTCAGGGGGCAAACCCTGGTTCAATGAGGAATGTAGAAGAGCATGCCAGGAGCAACACCAGATGTACCTAAAAGTGAGGTGCCAAACTGGGGAAGCTGCAACACAGAACTACATGCATGATAAACAGCAGGAGCAGCATGCTATAGACAGAGCTAAGCAATCCCACAACCAATGGATCAGGTCAAAGCTCTGCAGCCCTGCCACATCCAGTCGTGAATGGTGGTGGACAAGTAAACAATTAACAGGAGGAGGCTCCATTAACATTCCCATCCTCAATGGATGCAGAGCCTAGCAGACAAGTGCGAAAGACGAGGCTGAAGCGTTCGCAACCATCTTCAGCCAGAAGTGCAGAGTGGATGATCCATCTTGGTCTCCATAGATGCCAGTCTTCAGCCAATTCGACTCACTTCACTTGATAAAGAAACAGCTGAACGCTCTGGATACAGCAAAGGCTATGGGCCCCAACAACATCCCGGCTGTAGTGCCGAAAACTTGTGCTCCAGAACTAGCCGCGCCTCAAGCAAAGCTGTTCCAGTACAGCTACAACACTGGCATCTACCAGGCAATGTGGAAAACAGCCCAGGTATGTGTTGTCCACAAAAAGCAGGACAAATCCAATCCAGCCAATTACCGCCCCATCAGTCTACTCTCAATCATCAGCAAAGTGATGGAAGGTGACATCAACAGTGCTACCAAGCGGCACTTACTCACCAATAACCTGCTCACTCATTGGGTATATTCAAAACAGAAGTCGATAGATTTTTGGCTAGTATGGGCATCAAGGGATATGGCAATAGGGCCAGTGAATGGAGTCGAGGCAGATCAGCCATGATCTCATTGAATGGCCTACTCATGCTCACGATCTTATGTTCACTGATGCCCAGTTTGTGTTCCGCCGAGACCACTCAGCTCCATACCTCATTACAGCCTTGATCCAAACAAGTACAAAAGAGCTGAATTCAAGGGGAGGTGAGTGACTGCCCTTGACATCAAGGCAGCATTTGACAGAATGTGGCATCAAGGAGCCCTAGTAAAATTGAAGTCAATGGAAATCAGGGGAGAAAACTCTCCACTAGCTGGAGTCATAGTTGGCACAAAGGGAGATGGTTGTGGTTGTTGGAGGCCAATGATGTCAGCCCAAGGACATCGCTGCAGGAACTCAGGGCAGTGTCCTAGGCCCAACCATCTTCAGCTGCTTCATCAATGACCTTCCCTCCATCATAAGGTCAGAAGTGGGTAGGTCGCTGATTGCACAACATTCAGTTCCATTCACAACTCGTCAGAGAATGAAGCCGTCCATGCCTGCATGCAGCAAGACTAGGACAACATTCAGGCTTGGGCTGATAAGTGGCAAGTAACATTTGCACCACACAAGTGCCAAGCAATGACTACCTTCATGAAAGTCTAACCATTTGACATTCAACAGCATTGCCATTGCTGAATCCCCCACCATCAACATAACATCCTGGGGGTCACCACTGACCAGAAACTTAACTGGACCAGCCACAAATACTGTGGCTACAAGAGCAAGTCAGAGGCTGGGAATTCAGCAGACAGCGTCTCACCTCGTGACATCCCAAAGCCTTTCCATCTACAAGGCACAAGTCAGGAGTGTGGTAGAATACTCTCCACTTGCCTGGATTGGTGCAGCTCCAACAACACTGAAGAAGCTCGACACTATCCAGGACAAAGCACCCCACCCACCATCTTAAACATTCACACCCTCCACCATCAGTACACAGTGGCTGCAGTGTGTGCCATCTACAAGATGCACTGCAGCAACTCGCCAAGGTTTTTTTGGCAGCACCGCCCAAACCCACAATCTCTACCACCTAGAAGGACAAGGGCAACAGGCACATGGGAACACCACCACCTCCAAGTTCCCTTCCAAGTTACACACCATCCTGACTTGGAAGTATATCGCCGATCCTTCATCGTCGCTGGGTCACAATACTGGAACTCCCTCCCTAACAGCACTATGGGAGTACCTTCAGCACACAGACTGTAGCAGTTCAAGGCAGCAGCAGCTCACCACTACCTTCTCAAGGGCAATTGGAGATGGGCAATAAATGTTGGCCTTGCACTATCCAATTAGTCCCACTTCCCTACTCATTCCCCACAGCACCACAATTTTTTCCTCCAAGTATTTATCCAGTTCCTTTTTGAAAGTTATTATTGACTCGGCTTCCATCAACCGGTCAGCCAGTGCATTCAAGATCGTAACAAGTTACTGTTCTTTTTAATCTCATCTCTCCTCTGGTTCTTCTGCCAATTAAAAAAAAAAAAAATTAGTTCCTGGGATGTGGGTAAGGGACATCAGAGGGTGCAGCACATTCTATTGGGGGAAGAGCCAGAAGTTGTGGTCCATGTCAGAACCAACGACATAGGGAGGAAGAGGGTTGAGGTCCTGCAGTCAGAGTTTATGGAGCTAGAAAAGGAAATTAAAAAGCAGGACGTCAAAGTAGTAATCTCTGAATTATTATTACGGACTACAAAGGGAAACCCAGCTGTCATGCCCAGCAATGCCTCTCTCCCGGACGAGCTTAACACTTTTTACACCCGGTTTGAGGCCAACAACAACTGGCCTGTTACAAGGGCGCCTGTGGCTCAGGGCGACTGGGTCTTCTCAATCGCCATGGCTGACCTGAGCAAGACTTGAGAGTGAACACTCACAAAGCACCTGGTCCAGATGGAATCCCTGGGCGTGTCCTTAGAGCATGCGCTGACCAGCTGGCAGCTGTGTTTACGGATATATTCAACTGTTCACTGTACCAGTCTGTCGTCCCCACCTGCTTCAAGATGACATCGGTTATTCCAGTCCCCCCCAAAAAAGTAAGCTGTTTAAACAACTACCGCCCCATAGCACTCACTTCTGTCATCATGAAGTGCTTTGGGAGGCCCCGCTAATCATTAAAGATGCAAGCCACCCTAGCCACAACCTCTTTGCCCTGCTCTTGTCCGGTAAGAGAGATACCAAAGCATACGGTCTCGTACCAGCAGGTTTCGAAACAGCTTCTACCCGCAGGCCATAAGATTCATGAATGTATAATTTATTACTGTTTTATTTATTACTAGCTGGAGTGCCCAGCGGTGCTGAGGCTTTTTTGAGGGCATGTTGTTGTGGGAGAGAGAAAGAAAGAGAGAGAGAGAAAGAGAGAGAGAGAGAGAGAGAGAGAGAGAGAGAAAGAAAGAGAGAGAGAGAGAAAGAGAGAGAGAGAGAAAGAGAGAGAAAGAAAGAGAGAGAGAGAGAAAGAGAGAGAAAGAAAGAGAGAGAGAAAGAAAGAGAAAGAGAGAAAGAAAGAGAGAGAAAGAAAAAGAGAGAGAGAAAGAAAGAGAGAGAAAGAAAGAGAGAGAGAGAGATAGAAAGAGAGAGAAAGAGAAAGAGAGAGAAAGAGAGAGAAAGAAAGAGAGAGAAAGAAAGAGAGAGAGAAAGAAAGAGAGAGAAAGAAAGAGAGAGAAAGAAAGAGAGAGAAAGAAAGAAGAGAGAGAAAGAAAGAAAGAGAGAGAAAGAAAGAGAGAGAAAGAAAAAGGAGAGAGAGAGAGAGAGAGAGAGAAAGAAGGAGAGAAGAAAAGAGAAGGAGAGAAGGAAAAAGAAAGAAAGAGAGAAAGAGAGGCTGCTGTGGTAACCCCACCACCCCCCCCCCTGCCCGAGTCGGCTTCAAGACCAGAGAGAGATGCCGCCGCCAAGCAGCGCCTCAGAGCTGGCTGGTGCGCAACGTAGCACGAGCCCCGGCTGGACACATCGCGCTCCGGGCCGACGTTGATGCGCACGCCGACTCCCACCCCGCCCGCCTTTACTAAGATGGCAGTGGTGGCGACGCTCTGCTCAGCCCCGCCCCTCCAGCCTTCAAAGATGGCGGTGATCGCAGGCCGTGAGGTGCCTAGTTCGGTCGTGGCTGGGCAACAGAGGCCCAGGCTTCGAGGCCTGGAAAAACGGTGAAAGGTAGGAAAATTGGAGGTTAGAGAAAAGATTTACAAATTAATTAACTTTTTTTTTAAAAAGTGTTTTAAAAGCAACTTTTTTTTTTTGCTGGAAATGTAGATTTGAAAAGAAACACGCAGAAAGTGGGAAAAAGAAATGAAGAGTTTGGAATCAAGATGGCAGCCACTCACCTCAACTCAGAAGGATTAGGCCCGCCCACACGCACACCGATTGGTCAACCATCAGGTCACTGAACTGTAGGATTGGTCAATCGTCACGTCACTATTCTAGGATGGCCCGCCCCCGTGACGCAGTGTGGTGATTATTCTTTATGTTTAGTAAGAAGTATTGTGATTGGTGGTTTGTTTCCTGCCTTGGGATATATGCTGTAATCTCATTGGTAGTTGATGTCATGTGATTTGTGGTGGCCATCTTAAATTCAGTTCTTTCCAGCCTTTAGTTGGGACTGGGTGTTGAAGATGTGCTACCGGATTTTTAAGTTAATAAAGCCTAGATTAGAAAGGCAAATCTATTCTTCATTTCACGCAGCAATTGGTCGACTGTCGGGTCGCTCGACTGTACGATTGGGTCAACCTTCACGTCACTCGATGCTAATGAGCGGAATTGTGAATGTTTTTTGGTACCGTCGGCACAATTTTTGTCCGACCAAAAAGTAAAAACGCCTACGAGAGTCCCCTAATAATGTGCTAGTTAAGAGTAGAAATAGGAAGATATGGTAGGTTAATGCGTGGCTGGAGAAATGGCGCAGGAGGGAGGGCTTTAGATTCCTGGAACATTGGGACCAGTTTTGTGGCAGGAGGAACCTGTTCAAGATGGATGGGTTGTACCTGAACAGAGCTGGGACCAATACCCCTTTTGGTTAACTAGTGCTGTGGGGTTGGGTTTAAAACTAATTCGCCAAGGGGTTGGGCACCAGGATGTAGTATTAAAAAAGTAGAAACAAGGTACAGAAGACTGGGAGAGACAGTTAGGGTTAGAAATAACAGAATTAGGTGGGATCATAGAAAATAGAGGGGTCAAAGTTAGGTTTGGCATGCATGTGTATAAATGCACGAAGTGTGGTTAATAAGATTGGTGAACTGCAGGTGTAAATAGCCACGTGGGAATGTGATCTAGTGGCGATAACAGAGACCTGGCTCAAAAAAAGGGGCGGATTGAAGGCTAATATTACTGGGTACAAGGTATTCAGGAACGATAGGAAGGAAAAAAAGGGGTAGCAATTTTGATTAAGGAAAATGGCATTAGAAAGAGAATGTCCTTGAGGGATCAAAGACAGAATCTATTTGGTTGGAGTCGAGAAACAATGAAGGAGATATTACGCTACTTGGTGTATTTTACAGGCCAAATAGTGGGAAGGAGACAGAGGAGCAGATTTGTAAAGAAATCACTAAGGTCCAAGAACTAGAGTAGTGATGGGAGACTTTAACTACCCCAATATTGAATGGGGCAGTGATTGTGTTAAGGGCAGAATTTTCTTGATCAGTATGTTTCCTGCCAACGAGGAAGGCAGCATTGCTGGATCTAGTTCTGGGGAACAAAGTGGGTCAAGTGGAGAATGTCACAGTTGGAGAGCATTTTGGGGAACAGCGATCATAGTATCGTACTGTTTAGATTAGTTATGGAGAAGAACAAGGAGCACAGTAGAATAAAAACTGGAGATGGGGTAATTTCAGCAAATTGAGTAGGGATCTGGCCCGAGTAAATTGGAGTCAAACACTGGCAGACAAAAATGTAATGGCGGTTTGTAAGGAAATGCTGCTAGAGAAATTGACGGGATTGAAGGCCGATAAATCCCCAGGGCCTGATAATCTACATAGATATAGAAACATAGAAGGTAGGAGCAGGAGTAGGCCATTCGGCCCCTCGAGCCAGCTCCGCCATTCAATGCGATCATGGCTGATCATCCAAATTCAGTACCCGGTCCCTGCTTTCTCCGCATACCCCTTGATCCCTTTAGCCATAAGAAATATATCCAACTCCTTCTTGAATATATTTAATGTATTGGCCTCTACTGCCTTCTGTGGTAGAGAATTCCACAGGTTCACCACTCTCTAGGTGAAGAAATTCCTCCTCATTTCTGTCCTAAATGGCCTACCCCTTATCCTTAGACGGTGACCCCTGGTTCTGGACTCCCAACCATCAGGAACATCCTTCCTGCATCTAGTCTGTCCAGTCCTGTCAGAATTTTATAAGTTTCAATGAGATCCCCTCTCGTACTCGCTGGAGTTTAGAAGAATAAGCCCAATTGACCCAATCTCTCCTCACATCATTTCTGCCATCCCAGGTATGAGCCTGGTGAATCTTCGCTGAACTCCTTCCATGGCAAGAATGTCCCTCCTCAGGTAAGGCGACCAAAACTGCACACAATACTCAAGGTGCGGTCTCACCAAGGCCCTCTACAACTGTAGCAAGACATCCTTCCTGTACTCAAACCCTCTCGCTACACAGGCCAACATGCCATTTGCCTTCTTAACCGCCTGCTGCACAAGACACCCAGGTCTCGTTGCACTTCCCCTTCTCCCAATCTATTGCCATTCAGATAACAATCTGCCTTCCTGTTTTTGCCACCAAAGTGGATAACCTCACATTTATCCACGTTATATTGCATCTGCCATGCTTTTGCCCATCACCCAACCTGTCCAAATCATCTTGGAGTTTTTCGGCATCCTCCTCACAGCACACATGCCCACCCAGCTTTGTGTCGTCTGCAAACTTGGAGATATTACATCCAGTTCCCTTGTCTAGATCATTAATATATATTGTGAATAGCTGAGGCCCAAGGACCGATCCCTGCGGTACCCCACTAGTCACTGCTTGCCACTTGGAAAAAGACCCGTTAATTCCAACTCTTTGCTTTCTGTCTGCCAACCAGTTCTCTATCCAAGTCAATAGCTTGCCCCCAATCCCATGTGCCTTAACTTTACACGCTAATCTCTTATGCGGGACCTTATCGAAAGCCTTCTGAAAGTCCAAATACACCACATCCACTGGTTCTCCCTTATCTATTTTACCAGTTACATCCTCAAAAAATTCCAGTAGTTTAGTCAAGCACGATTTACCTTTTGTAAATCCATGATGACTTTGTCTGATCCGGTCACTGTTTTCCAAGTGCTCTGCTATTACATCTTTTATAATGGACTCTAGCATTTTCCCCACTACCGATGTCAGGCTTACCAGTCTGTAATTCCCCGTTTACTAGGAAGAGGACATTGCCAAAGCTATTATAAATAAGGGAGGTTGCTGGGATATTGGATCAGATAAAAAATAGATAGAGGGGGTACAAGAAAGGCTGGCGGTAAAGTGGCTAAGTCACCCAGTCCAGATGGGACACATCCTAGGTTACTGAGAAGGGTAGAAATTGTAGAGGTGTTGGCCACAATCTTCCAATCCTCCTTAGATACAGGGGTGGTGCCAAAGGACTAGAGGATTGCAAATGTTACACCCTTGTTCAAAAAAGCAGGGGAGGATAAACCTGGCAATTACAAGCCAGTAAGTTTAACATCTGTGGTGGGGAAGCTTTTAGAAACCGTAACACGAGAAACTTAACAGCCACTTGGACAAGCATGGACTAATAGAGAGCCAGCACAGATTTGTTTGACTAACTTGATTGAGTTAGTTGATGAGGTAACAGAGGGTGGATGAAGGCTGCGCAGTTGATGTGTATATGGACTTTCAAAAGGCGTTTGATAAAGTACATGATAGGCTTGTTAGCAAAATTAAAGCCCATGGGATAAGAGGGACAGTGGCAGCATGGTACAAAATTGGCTAATGGATAGAAAACAGTTGTGGTGAATGGCTGTTTTTCATATCAGCATTAATGACTGACTTGGGGGTATAGTGCACAATATCTAAATTTGCAGAGGACACAAAACTTGGAAGTATAATAACCAGTGAGGAAGATAATAGACTTCAAGAACAGATAGACAGCCTGGTGGAATGAGCAGACACATGGCAGATGAAATTAAATGCAGAGAAGTGTGAGGCCATACATTTTGGTAGGAAGGTTGAGAGACCATACACACTAAATGGTACAATTTTAAAGGGGGTGCAAGAACAGACACCTGGAGTGCTTGTGCACGTCTTGAGACGTGCACAACAGGTTAACAGTTAAAGCAGCATATGGGATCCTGGGCTTTGTAAATAAAGGCAGAGAGTACAAAAGCCAGGAAGTTATGCTAAACCTATATAAAACACTAGTTTGGCCCCAGCTGGAGTATTCTGTCCAATTCTGGGCACCACACCTTAGGAAGGATGTGAAGGTTTTGGAGAGAGTACAGAACAGATTTAAGAGAATGGTTCCAGGGATGAGTGCATGCAGCATGGATAGACTCAAGAAGCTGGGGTTGTTCTCCTTGGAGCAGAGAAGGCCAAGAGGACATTTGAGAGGTGTTCAAAATCATGAAGGATTTAGATAGAGTAAATAAAGAGAAACTGTTTCCAATGGCTGAAGGGTCGATAACCAGAGGGCACAGATTTAAGGTGACTGGCAAAACAAACATAGGCAGCATGAGGAAATACTTTTTACACAAGTGGTTAGGATTTGGAATGCACTACCTGATGGGTGGTGGATACAGATTCAATAGTAGCCTTCAAAAGGGAATTGGATAAATACTTGGAGAAAAATTTGCAGGATATGGGGAAACAGTGGGACTAATTGGATTGCTCCTTTGAAAGAGCCGGCGCAGACTCCATGGTCCGAATGGCCTCCTTTTGTGCTGTACTTTTCTATTATTCTATGAAAGGTCTAGTTCATCAGCAAGTATTTGCTGTTAAATCCATTTCAAAGTTTCTAAAAACAATTGCTAAAATGAACAAAGTTACAGCACTTTTTAAATACTAAGCCACATCACCTCTTCAACATTGGAAGCAGTCTTTGCCGAAGTTTCCATGAAAATGAGGCCATGTTCTCTTGCAAAAGCATCCCCTTCTTCCTTCTTCACTTCCCGTCTTGACTCCAAGTCACTGCAAGGAGGAAAAAAAATCCAAGTGTTTGACAACATTCAAAATAAAGCAATTCATGTCTTTTTTTCCCCTTTTGTATTCCCTCCTAAAGATGCCAACTCATGTTGGCATGCAATTGCATGGGCATTCTATGTGTGTAGCCAAGACAACAAGGAGTAGACAGCCACTCAGCAGTTGATCCCGTTATTCTGATCCTCTCAAGACATCTACACTGATAGAATATCCAGCAGAAATGCAAAATGTGGCTATTTATAACCCCTTTATCTCAGGATACAGAGGCCAACACTGGCATCCTACCATCACCCCATCTGAGATCAGCTAACACTAACAGCCAAATCTGGGATTGCATGGCTCAGAGCAATCCCAGAAAATGATCCAATTATCCAATGAAGCACTAGAGGATGGATATTCTGTTTAATTTAAAGAATGACTAAATTCAAGGGAGCCATTTATGATATTTGCAAGCACAGTGGCCAGGGAGATAACCAAGACCAGGAAGTGGGTGTACTTGGTACACTTTCTTTGCATCCTTGAGATTACAGAAACATTAATAAAAAGCACAAAGCTATCCCTTTGCTTCAGTTAGATGCCATTAAGTTTTTGGTATTTTGCCACTTGGGTTGTAAATGCTTTAAGATACCTTTACAGCCACAATTTCTGATCATGTTCTTAATTTCCAGTGGTGATTATTTTAGTTGCAACTCTTCCACAAGTTTCAAAAGTAATGCATCTTTTTCCCTCTCCACAACCAAATTCTCCTACTGCAGGATCATTCTGGAGGGTAGACAATCTATGGACCCGAGTGGCAGCAGCACTTATACTGAGCGGGAAGCCGAGACCAGCGCAGATCTTATTGGCAGCAGCACTGAGGCGCCAGCAGTTAAACTGAGCAGCAGCAAGAGGATAAAGAGCAGCCCGAGATAGACCTGAATTAAAGCAGCAACAGCAGCGAGAGGATGAAGAGCTGCCAGAGATAGACCTGAATTAAAGCAGCAGCTCCAATTCAAAACCAAAAAATCAGTGACATCACAGGAGAGCAGGTAGGTGATTGGTTGGTGAGTTTTACAGCTTCTTTTGCTCCAAGTTAGGGAAGGTGGTTAAATTAAGTGCCGAGAAACTGCAACTTGCTAGTACTTAAATTAATAAGTTAACCTAGATAAAATAATAAAACTATCAACTGAATAAAAGCTTTAACTAATTAATTAACAAATCAAACAAACAAGGTTAGAGATGGCAGGGCAGGTTGTAACTGCAGCATGTGGGAGTTTGTGGAGAGCATCCTGATTTGGAGCAACCACATCTGTAGTAAGTGTCTGCAATGCGAGGAAGTTTGGCTCAGAATTGTTGAGCTGGAGTACAAGCTGCATACATTGCGATGCATCAGGGAGGGGGAAAAGTTACCTGGACACATTTTTCCAGGAGGTAGTCACACCCTTTAGGTTAAGTAGTACTTTAGAGTTAGTCAGGGGCGGGTGACTGCAAGTCAGGAAGGTATGGGGACCCAGGATGTAGTGATGGAGGAGCCCCAGCCCTGGACCTTGTCCAACAGGTACGAGGTAGTTGCTACTTGTATGGATGCGGAAAATGACTGCAGGGAGGAGGGGAAAACTGACCACAGCACCATGGTACAGGGGCCATCCAAGTTTTTTTTCTTGTTTTTGGGGGGGGGGGGGGGGGGGGGGGGGGAGAAAGAGAGAGAAGGAAGGAATGTGGTGGTAGTAGGGGACAGTATAGTCAGAGGGATAGCTACTGTTCTCTGCAGCTGCAAAAGACAGTCTTGAAGGCGGTGTTGCCTGATCAGGGTCAAGCAGATATCTGCTGACCCTGGAGAAGAACCTGGAGTGGGAGGGGGAGGTTCCAGTTGTCACAGTCCATGTAGGAACCAATGATATAGGTAGAACTAAGAAGGAGGTTCTGCTGAGGAGTTTGAGGAGCTAGGGTCTAAATTAATAAGCAGGACCTCAAGGGTAATAATCTTTGGATTACTACCTGAGCCACACACAAATTGGCATAGGGTCAAGCAGATGAGAGTGTTAAATGCATGGCTCAGAGTGGTGTGGGAAGAAGGGGCATCAATTCACAGGGCACTGGCACCAGTACTGGGCAAAGAGGGAGCTGTTCAGTCAGGACGGGCTCCACTTAAACCGGGCTGGGACCAGCATCCTGGTGAATCGAATAACTAGGGCTGTAGATAGGGCTTTAAACTACAAAAAGGAGGGGGTGAGGTGACAGGAAATTTAAAAATCTAAATAAAAGGTCAAGGCAACAGAGCAGTGTAGCGATTTGGGTAAAAATAAGCAGTGTGACAGGAAGGGAGAGAGAGTTTAACAGTAGCAGTGCAGCAGAGATTAAGGTCAAAGTGAGGAATAATGTTAAAAAATTTAAATTAAAGGCTGCAAAGGGATATAGACAAGTTGAGTGAGTGGGCAAATACATGGTAGATGCAGTATAATGTGGATAAATGTGAGGTTATCCACATTGGTAGGAAAAACAGAAAGGCAGAGTATTATTTAAATGGTGATGTACAAAGGGACCTGGGCGTCCTTGTACACCAGTCACTGAAAGCAACCATGCAGGTGCAGCAAGCAGTTAGGAAGGCAAATGGTATGTTGGCCTTCATTGCAAGAGGATTCGAGTACAGGAGCAAGGATGTCTTATTACAGTTGTACAGGGCCTTGGTGAGACCACACCTGGAGTACTGTGTGCAGTTTTGGTCTCCTTACCTAAGAAAGGATATACTTGCCATAGAGGGAGTGCAGCAAAGGTTCATGATTCCAGAGATGGCAGGACTGTCGTATGAGGAGAGATTGGGTCGACTAGGCCTGTATTCACTAGAGTTTAGAAGAATGAGGGGATCTTATTGAAACGTATAAAATTCTGACAGGGCTAGACAGACTGGATGCAGGGAGGATGTTTTCCCTGGCTTTGTGGGGGGGGGGGGGGGGGGGGGGTGTCTAGAACGAGGAGTCAGTGTCTCAGGATATGGGTGGAAGTCACAACACCAGGTTATAGTCCAACAGTTTTATTTGAAATCACAAGCTTTCGGAGCGCTGCTCCTTCGTCAGGTGAAGTGGAGAGATGCATAAAGACACAGCTTATATAGTCAGAGAATAATGCCAGATGATTACAGGTAATCTTTCTAACTGCCATTTATCACACCTCAGCAAAGAGATAATCACAGCAATCAAAGGCGTGAATGGTGTTTAATGGCAGAGCAGGCTCGAACGGCCTACAACTGCTCCTATTTTTCAATGTTTCAATGTCACATTAAGTTGAATATAATTAAATAGGCATTTGGTAACAATTTTTGCTTAATTTCCTCACTAGTTATATGCATCCCATTCATATTTTTGTCCTTCTCGGGAAGTGAGCCTGGAAGGATGTACAAAAGCACCTCCAAAGCATCTGACGAAGAGTAAACGTACTGCATCCATTGTGCCTCATCACAACCCTTACACTCACCTCTCAATGCAGTGGTGCTTAATGTTCAGTTACAGGACTGGCTCCAAGGGGAATCCAACCAGGACGTGGAGTGAATTCACCAATTATATCCAAACAACTGGCCACGTGAGCTACATGAATTACATGCAAGAGTCTCTGCAGAGGTCAACAGCTTTGACATTTGGAAGTTATGTCATTACTTTTGGAAGGTTTAAGTTGGTACCAATGACAGCAGGAAGCCCCCCATATAGCATGGCCATAGCATCATTGCAGCAAGAACAGCCTGCGCTTAGAGCAAGGCCGTCATTTCAGAAAGCAATTCTGCCTCAAAAGGGGAACTGCCCCCTGAAACTAAGATTCAGTTTTTAGCCTTTACAGCTGAATCGCCTTTTTTTTTTTTTAATTCAGAAGAGAATTCCCAAATGGGAGCCTTCAGCTCAAAGCTAAATTACCTTCTGCACCTAAAAACTGGGAAAAGTGCTTCAGCACTAACAAATGCCTCAGCAAGCCAGGGTAAGGGCACCCAGGGTCTCACACACCACTCCAGCTTCATGCAAGGGGTCAACACTGCAAAAGAGGTCCCTCTACCCACAGGGGCCAGGAGGCCCTCCAGAAAGAAGGACGTGGGACCAGATCACCAAATCCATCATGAGGCACATTCCTAGCTTCATCTCACTCCCTTAGTGGAGACGGTGCTGGCCATTCTTGGCAGGGGCATGGTTTAGCCCTTGCCTTGGCAGGGCTGAAAGGATACAAGATGCTGGAATCCTTATTAGGGTATCCTGCTTCTTGCATGCACCTTGTTTGCCCACCCTCCTGTCACCACAACTCCACCCACCCTGGTGCCCTCCTCATTTCACACCCAGGAAATGCAGCCTGCCCAGCCACTGGTTGGCCAAGAGGAGGGAGTGGTGAGTGAAGAAGCAGCAGCACAGTCACTTGATTTGACACTCCCAACCACCAGCTCAAGGTTGACCAGCAAGGCTGTTTGCAGTGTCCCCCAATGAAAGTCATCAGCCTTCCACCAGCCATGCTGCAGCCACTGGGGTAGCACTGTGACATCAGTAGGATAAGCAAAGGCATACACAGAAGACAGTCACTAGGGGAATGCACATGGGTGATGAGTTGATTTTTTGATGTAATATTGGATGCATATATGGATAAAGTTCTTTTGGAAAGTTTGCTTTGTGGTGGCTTTCATTTCCGTATTGTGACCAAGAGGGTGCCGTGATGGCCAGTAACAGAGGGAAGGTAAGGGGTGGGACAAATGTTGAAAGGGGAACTGGGGTTGTGTTCACTGGTACCACAGGCAGATGATTCCATCCCAGATATCCCGGCCAGAAAGTGGCTGTCTGGGTTGCATCCTCCTCTTCTGCGTCCGGAGGTTGTAAATTGGAAATAAAAGCAGAAAGTGCTGGAAATACTCAGCAGCTCAGGTAGCATCTTGACCAGAGACGTGAACCATTTCTCTCTCTCCACAGATGCTGCCTGACCTAAGTATTTCTAGCATTTTCTGTCTTCAGAGGCCTTCCTTTATCAGAGGCCTTGCAAGCATCCAGCAGTACTCACTGCACACGTAAAAATCTTCATGTATTGCACCAAGTCACTAATAAAATTTAAAAAATCCAGTCCAAAAGCTTAAATGCAAACTTACCTAAAAGATGTGCATCCCTTTAAACAGTGCTGACGGTGTCAGTTAGTCTGCTAAACGCTCGCTTTTCAGAGCGAGCTTAGGACCCAGCATTGAACTCAGCGCTACGGTACAAGTTCGCAGAGCGTGGCATTAAGTCGGCATCCCCATTTGCAGCTCCAGGACCAGCGCTATTGACATCGCCACGACTTTCACCAAAATGGTGGCTGCCAAGTCCCACGCCAAAGGGGGGCATTAGAGTGGCTGCTGCCATTTTTTGCCAGGACAGCAGCGCAAATGGGTGGTGCAAAGGTAGGGAATTTCTAGTCCCAACATGTGGCTGCAAGACATGGGTAAGAGGGAGAGACTGAAATTCATTGACCACTGCAAGACTTTCCCTGGGTAACACAAGCTTTTCTGTAAATAGGATGGATGGCCTCCATTTGAATTGGGTGGTGCTCCTAGACTAGCGAAGAACATTGAGACGTAGTGTATTTGGATTTTCAAAAAGGATACAGTAAGGTGCCAGACAAGAGGTTACAACACAAAGATAGGGCTCATGGGATTGGGGGTAATATATGAACATGGATTGGTTAACTGACAGAAAACAGTAGGAATAAACAGGTCATTTTTGAGTTGGCAAGCTTTAACTAATGGGGTACTGCAAGGATCAGTGCTTGACCTCCAACTATTTACAATCTATATCAATGACTAAGATGAGTGGACTGTATCCAAGTTTGCAGACGAAACAAAGTTAGGTGGCAAGGTAAGTTGTGAAGAGAATGTAAAATAGGCTGCAAAGGGATATAGACAGGTTAAGTGAGTGGACAAGAACATGGCAGATGGAATATAATGTGAATAAGTGTGAATTTATCCACTTTGGTAGGAATAATAGAAAAGCAGAATATTTTTTAAATGGAGAAACTAGATGTTGGTATTCAGAGGGACCTGGGTGTCCTTGTACACGAATCAAAGTTCATGAAAGTACAGCAAGCAATTAGGAAAGCAAATGGTATGTTAGCCTTTACTACAAAGGGATTGGAATTAAAAATACTCATTCATGGAATGTGGGCGTCACTGGCAAGGCCAGCATTTATTGCCCATCCCAAATTGCCCTCAAAGATGGCGGTGAGCTGCCTTCTTGAACCGCTGCAGTCTGCGTGGTGAAGGTGCTCCCAGTGCCGTTAGGGAGTGCCAGGATTTTGACCCAGCGACGATATACATCCAAGTTTGTGACTTGGAGGGGAACTTGGAGGTGGTGGTGCTCTCATGCACCTGCTGCCTTTGTCCTTCTAGGTGGTAGAGGTTGCAGGTTTGGGAGGTGCTGCTGAAGAAGCCTTGGCAAGTTGCTGCAGTATATCTTGTAGATGGTACACACTGCAGCCACTGTATGTCAGTGGTGGAGGGAGTGAATGTTTAAGGTGGTGGATGGGGTGTCAATCAAGCAGGCTGCTTTGTCTTGGATGGTGTTGAGCTTCTTCAGTGTTGCCGGAGCTGCACTCATCCAGGCAAGCGGAGAGTATTCCATCACACACCTGACTTGTGCCTTGTAGATGGTGGCATGGCTTTGGGAAGTCAGGAGGCGACACACTCGCCACAGACCTGCTCTTGTTGCCACAGTATTTGTGTGGCTGGTCCAGTTAAGTTTCTGCTCAATGGTGACCCCCAGGATATGGATGGTGGGGGATTTGGCGATGGTAATGCCGTTGAATGTCAAGGGGCAGTGGTTAGACACTCACTTGTTGGAGGTAGTCGGTGTCCAGCACTTGTGTGGCGCAAATATTACCTGCCAACGTATCAGCCCGAGCCTGAATGTCGTCCAGGTCTTGCTGCATGCAGGCATGGACGGCTTCATTATCGGAGGAGTTGCGAATGGCACTAAACACTGCGCCATCAGCAAACATTCCCACTTCTGACCTTATGTTGGAGGGAAGGTCATTGATGATGAAGCAGATGAAGATGGTTGGGCCTAGGACACCACCCTGAGGAACTCCTGCAGTGATGCCCTGGGGCTGTGATGATTGACCTCCAACCATCTTCCTTTGTGCTAGGTATGACTCCAGTCAGTGGAGTATAAGAGTGCTATTATATAGGGCCTTGGGGAAACCACACCTGGAGTACTGTGTACAGTTTTGGTCTCCTTACCCAAGGAAGGATATACTTGCCTTAGAGTGCACAATGAAGGTTCACTAGACTGATTCCTTGGATGAGGGGATTGTCCTATGAGCAAAGATTGAGTAGACTAGATCTATATTCCCTAGAGATTAGAAGAATGAGGTGATCTCATTGAAACATGTAAAATTCTTAAGGGGCTTGACAGTAGATTCTGGAAGGATGTTTCCCCAGCTGCAGAGTCCAGAACCAGGGGTCACAGTCTCAGAAGGGGGTCAGCCATTTAGAACTGAGATGAGGAGAAATTTCTGCATGCAAAGGGTTGTACATCCTTGGAATTCTCTACCCCAGAGGGCTGTGGACACTCAGTTGTTGAGTATATTCAAGGAAGATCGATAGATTTTTGGATACTAAGGGGATCAAGGAATATGGCAATAGTACAGGAAAGTGGAGTTGAGGTAGATGATCAGCCATGATCTTACTGAATGGTGGAGCAGGCTCAAAGGGCCTACTCCTGCTCCTATTTCTTAATGTTCTTAGAATGCAAAGTAAAACCATGACAGTGACTAACTGGTCATGTACGAGGATTAATCAGACTTGAGCAGAAATACATTGACAAATTAAAAAAGAAAACTCCCAAAAATAGGGATAGGTATCATGGAGTTTAAGGTACTTAGGATGCAGACTAAATGACAAAATTGAGAGTTGGCAGAAGTTCACACATCTCTATAAAAGTCAGTAGACAAGTTGACAAAGCTGTTTTACAAAAGCAAAGAGGTAATAGAGACAAATCATTGGATAGGCCATAGTTTGAAAAATTGCATTGAGTACCTTACCTTAAAAGGAGGTCAAGGCCATGGAGAAGGTGCAGAAGGGATTCCATAGGATAGCAGGGATGAGAAGCTTTAGTTACAAGACGACAAGAGAAACTGGGACTCTTCATTAGAGCAAAGATGATCAAGAGGAGATCTGATAGATGTTCAAATTAAGGGTTTTGGCACGGTTAGTCCCAACCGCTTCTAACTGGCACATTTGGCCGGTATAACGTCTGAAGATAATTTATTTTCTCTCCCTGTATTTTCTCTTTCTGCAAGGAGCTGGCCACATAATCTGATTTCCAGCCACTGCAATGGGAGTCGATCAGATGTCGATGAAAAGCGTTATACCGGCCATTACATTAATCTAGGTGGACACTTCAGTGCAGTACTGAGTGAGTGCTACACTGTCAGAGGTGCAGTCTTTCAGATGAGACATTAAACCAAGGCCCCATCTGCTCTCAGGTGGACATGAAAGATCCTATGGCACTATTTCAAAGAGCAGGGGAGTTATCCTTGGTGTCCTAATCAATATTTATCCCTCAATTAACATCACAAAAAATGATCCCATCATGATCGCATTGCTGTTTGTGGGAGCTCCTGTGTGCTAATTGGCTGCCACGTTTCCTACATTACAACGGTGACTGCACTCCAAAAAAAAAAGTACTTCATTGGCTGTAAAGCACTTTGAGTCGTCCAGTGGTCGTGCAAGGTGCTATAGAAATGCAAGTCTTTCTTTCCATTTGTAAAATAAAATTCGTTCCACATCGCAGCAAACTAAAAGGCTGGAGCAACAACATTTGGAAAGGCTCTTGCAGGAAGAAGCTGTATCTTTTTCAATGTCAATGATTGGAGTGTAAAACCTGTGGGAATTTGATTTGGGAAGAAGATCAGAGTGCAATAATGCAAAGTATACCAAACTAGAAGAAAGGACTGGATACAGAGGTGGATTTAATGAAAGAGAATCTGAGAGGTGTGCACAGTAAGCATAGCTGTTTCTGCCCAAAATATAAGCACTCAAGACTCTACAAGCAACAACTTTGAAATAGACGCTAATACAAATGAATAATTGCTTTTTGGCCAATATGAGCGAATGTCCTATTTAAATATGGGCATATTAAGTAGTGGGGATGAGTGAAAAACTATTTCCACTGATCAGTGAGTCATCAAAATGAAGAGGGGTTAAGAGATTAAGAGCAGTCACCCTGGCAGCTCCATCATCATCTCTCGCCAAACTCACCAACCTTCTTCCCATTCACACCACCAAACACTGATCTCTGCCAGATCAACAAATCACTGCTCGTCTTTACATTTCCCTTTAGAGTGTCCACTCAATAATGGGAAAAACCTTTTCCATTCACAATCTCATTGCAAATTATATTGACATCCTGGCATGGACTTTAAATTTTCTGCCTCATCAATGAGCCATGTTTCAATGAGCTTTTTGTTTGAGAGTCCCAGTTACAGCTGTGTTTATTTATCCTCGTTAAATATCAGCTTCCGAAAATGTATTACAGGTAGACTATCCCTTATCCACAATTTGGAAACCTCTAGTGGCGTATTTATTGTCTATATTTATCCCACTATTTAATTTACCAAATTATTACTGTACAAATAAACTAATACTATTTATAGTCTTTATTTATCCCACTCTGAATATTCATACGGTTCACTGCAGAAATATTAATGTGTTTGCTTATGGGGTGCTGCCCAGACCCCCGCTAGGGTGTTACCCATAATACCATTCTGAAATCCGAAAAATTCCGAATTCCAAAAAACATCTGGTCCCAAGGGTTTCGGATAATGGATATTGCACCTGTATTCTCAAAGGAACTTTCTGGGGAATGCATGTCTCTTGTCCTAGATGAAATTTTATTTACTTCAATACTGGTTGCAGCTGCTCTGATATGATACAACTTCACAGGGATTAATCAAATCAGTGGCTTTATTTGACAATTCCAGTCACTGCACTTGCAGAATCACCAAAGTTTAGAAATAAAGTCAGAGTGCTGGCTTTTCTTTTTAAACTTAAAACATTCTATGGAGCTACACAGTCAAAATTACAGCTCCAAAATGCCAATACAGTAAATAGAATCTTAGAATCATAGAATGGTTACAGCACAAGGAGGCCAATCGAGCCTGTGCCAGCTCTCTGCAAGAACAATTCAGCTAGTCCCACGCGCCCTTTCCCTGTAGCCCTGCAAATTATTTTCCGGCAGGTACTTCTCCAATTCCCTTTTGAAAGCCATGATTGAGACTGCCTCCACCACCCTCAGCAGTACATTCCAGATCCTAACCACTCGCTGCATAAAAAAAGTTTTCCCCTCACGTCGCCTTTGGTTCTTCTGTCAATCACCTTAAATCTGTGTCCTCTGGTCCTCCACCCTTCTGCCTATGGGAACAGTTTGTCTAGAAACCTCATTGAACACCTCTCAAATTTCCTCTCCCCTCTGCTCTAAGGAGAACAACCCCAGCTTCTCCAGTCTAACTACGTAACTGAAGTCCCTCATCCCTGGAACCATTCCCGTAAATCTTTTCTAAACACTCTCAAAGACCTTCATATCCTTCCAAAATTGCGCTGCCCAGAATTGGACACAATACTCCAGTGGAGGCCGAACCAGTGTTTTATAAAGGTTCATAACTTGCTCGCTTTTGTACTCTGCCTATTTGAAGCCCAGTATCCCATATGCATTTTTGAACCGCTTTCTCAACCTGCCCCCTTCAACGATTTGTGCACATATACCCACAGGTCTGTGCTCATGCACCCCCTTTAGAATTGTACCCTTTAGTTTATATTGCCTCTCCTTGCTCTTCCTACCAAAATTTATCACTTCGCACTTTTCTGCGTTAAATTTAATCTGCCACGTGTCCGCTCATTCCACCAGCCTATGTCCTCCTGAAGTCTATCACTTTCATCTCCATGCTGCCACTGTCCCTTTTATTCCATGGGCTTCAACTTTGCTGGCATACTCACTATGTGACACTTAATCAAATGCTTTTTGGAAGTCCATGCACACCACATCAACTGCATTGCCCTCAACCCTCTGTTACCTCAACAAAAACTTCAATCAAGTTAGTTAAACACAATTTGCCTTTAACAAATCCATGCTGGCTTTCCTTAATTAATCCACACTTGCTCAAGTAACTTAGTTTTGTGCTGGATTATCGTTCCTAAAAGCTTCCCCACTATCAAGGTTAAACTGACTGGCCTGTAGTTGCTGGGTTTATCCGGTCACCCTTTTTTGACCAAGGCTATGACATTTGCAATTCTCCAGTCCTCTGGCACCACTTCCACATCCAAGGAGGATTGGAAGATTATGGCCAGTACCTCCACAATTTACTTCCCTTAGCATCCAAGGATGCATCCCATCATAGTTCAAAAACTGCTCTTAAGTAAAGTCAGTTCTTTTGAAGCCGGTCAGCTTTTGCTAGCTTGGCATACATGTTAATTAAAAATTTACCTTTTATTTCCAATAAGCATGATGACCATGTTGGAATTGGAATGCTGGCGAGCATCTTCTAACCAAGTTGTCAAGTGATTGAAAGTGTCCCTTCTGTGAAAAAATTGTTATACGATAGAAAAAAAGTATGATTAAGCCTCACCATTGAACAGCATGTTCATATATTTAATTTATAACTATAAGTTAATTTTCAAACCCTCAACACTTTTCTTATTCCTGCCCATTTCTAACCTCCCCGTCATCAGACAGGTCAATGCCAAACTCCAAGCCCACTTCTCTAACCATTCCTGGTGTGAATTCCTTCAGTCTGATTTTCATTCCATCCACAACAGCTAGACAGCTTGGTAAAAGTTCACATCAGACATGGCTACAACAGCATGCTATCGTTCACCAACCATTCTGTGGCATTCATCATGATATCCTCCGCTGTCTCTTCTGTGCTCCCCCATCTCTACCCTAAAACTCCAACTTACCTAGAACTTGGTAATTGTAATCTCATCTCAGCAGTCCTGCATTATCCCGTCCTCAACCACCTCTACTGGCTCTCTACTCCCAGGCACATTGACTTAATCTTTACCTAGGTTTTCAAAAGCTCTATGGCTTTGTTTTGCCAGCCCTATATCTAGTATGCCAACTCTTCTAACTGGTCTGCTGTATTCTCTTTCCCTACATCACTCCCCGGTAGAGAGAGTTTTCAGTCACAATGCCCTGCCTGTTTTCAAAAGCCTCTCCAAAGCCCACTTCTCAAAATATACCTTTGGCCACCTGCCTAACTGCTCTCCCAGATTCTGTTCAGATATGCCTGACTCCTGTAAAATACCATAAGAAATTATGTTATGTAAAAGGCACTATGTAAAAAAAAGTGCAATGATGAAAATAACTAACTAAAATGTTCACACATGGATTAATGGCATTAACAACTTAGCGTCATTTGAAATGTATGCATGCACTACTCTATAGCCACTTTTATACTGGTGTGCTCTAGATCTCGAGAAACTCACATCTCATACACCTGATCCAGCATTGTAAACCTACTGACCAGATTGTGTGCACTTGCAAGTGGCTGAAACACTTCGCAAATGTGCAAAATTATGAGTGTCTGCAATATTCAAGTCCCCAAGAATGTATTTTGACTTCACGAACACTGATGAATTCACTAATCTGATTCAGCATGTTTACTGGGAGTCCATGGAGTATCGTGCAGATCAAGACGACTAAGCAAAAATTGGGTTTTCACTGCAGACAGATTGCAAAGATAGATACATTTCTCTTTAGTGCCACCAACTGAACAGGAACAGTACGTCAAGAATTGGTGGCACTAATATAAACATTTCTATGATAATCAAGAACCAATCTTGCATAAAACAGCAATTTACATGGTACAAACTCAGGATGTCCAGCAAATTAATTCAGGAAACACACTAATTCTGACAACATAAGGTAGTGTATCTAGAGGCTTTTCACTGGTGTTGCAACTGCAATAGAAACAGAATATACAGTGTTTAAGCTTTAGCATAATGCCATTTCCACTGACTTGTTAACTGAAATGCTCCAAATTATTATGTTAGCATAAATTAGTGGGGTAGGGGGTAGAAAGAGGAAACCAAGGGGAGTGAAGCTGGATCTGTTTGAGTCACTAAATTATTCTCAATTACTGTACATTAAATACATCTAAAAGGCTGGACATCTTACCATAAATGTAAATAAGGAACTTAGCTTGATTCCACTGAACGTTCAAATAGATTACATTTACACCATGAGAGCATTCTGTTTTCAGAACTTAGCCATTTAAAAGTTAGTTGAATTAAAAATGAGCCAAATTAACACAAGATCCAATATTTAATAACCCAAAACAATTATAGTTCTGATCACTGGTCTGGAAATCAACTAAGTTTAAAAGAATTACCTTGTGATGTCATAAACTAGCAAGGCACCAGCAGCTCCTCTGTAGTAGGATCTTGTGATGGAACGGAAAGACTCCTGACCAGCCTGGTGACAACAAAACAGAATGCAAAAACTCGTGTTACTTATGCAAGGTATATATAAATCAATATATTACAAGCATCTTACTGGGACATGAATTAGTTAAGTGTAGGTATCACACCTGATCACTACTTTTAACTACAAGGTATCTATACTAACTATTATTCTTACCCTTGCTCTTCAACACCATGTGGTTTGCAGGACATCCAAATTCAATCTCCCAGCTCTAAGCTCTCTGGGTGTCCCACAATGAGAGCGAGCAAGCGCACAAGACCAAATGCTTCAATTTACTCAACCACCAGGCAGGGTATTATGCAAATGTTTAAAAAAAGACACCGCTTGCTAGTACAGAAAGAATGCTTTCACAAATTCTATTACAAAATGAACTACAAATTACCTCAGTTCTTTCCAGCTTAATTTACAGAAATATCTTAAATACAAATTGTCTTCTTGGAACTATTCTTGAATGAAGTGAAAGCAGCGAAAGAACTGAGTTTTACATTTTAATTAAACACCACACAAACTAAGACAGCTATAGGCACAAGCACAAAGTCTACTGTAAGTCAATGATTTGTGTCTACTGTCTGCTTAAAAAAAAACTCTGCCAGTTGTACCTACTGGATCATCGTCTTGAGAATCATTCCAGCAATCAATTGGATACAGCATTCAAATAAGCTATCTGAAATTGTGGGGAAGAGAGAGACACTTACAGTATCCCAAATCTGAAGTTTTATTTGTTTCCCATCGATGGTTATCATTCGAGCCCCAAATTCTACACCTGAATTAAAATTAGAAAAAAACATTATTGGACAGAATGTAAGGAGACGATTTTGCAGGACCAATCCTGGATGAAGTATTTCAGATACAAAAGTAAAAATTATTTACATATATCTGTCCAAATTCAATCTTCGAACCTTCGCTTAAAATGTAAAACTTTGCACTCATCACCAAATTAAGCAGAAGTGATGTGAAACCATCAGCATGAAAGCCAACATATACCACAACTGAATGTCATCCGGAGTGCAATTTAGGTGACTTTTTATACTGGCTGAATTTGAATTGCTGATTTCATTTACTCAACAGATCAAATTCATCCACTTCCTTGATTTCACCAACATTGTATCTTTAATGTGAACGAAATGATTTGGTTTTATTGTATAAATTTCATATGCAATGCCATTATATAAAATGTTTATATCTTCAATAAATATTCAACATTTGGAACATCTGTTTGTCTTATCAATTGTATACCTACGAAAGACTTAAATTTTCCAAGAATCATTACATCAAAAATAGTTAACATGTTGATTAAATGCAGAAGTTGCAAACAGGACTGGAACCCTTCAGAAAAAGTATGCTCAAAACCAAAGGCTCACTCCCACACCAATTTTCCTCCCTATCTTCCTACTGCCACTCCAATTCCCTTCCCTCGCTTTCACATGGTCCATCTCCGACTCTACCCTTCCCTCGACTTCTCCAACTCCATTTCTGGAGATAGGCTGTCGACCAGTATCTACGGTAAGCCCACCGACTCCCAGCTACCTTGGCTATGCTTCCTCCCACAAGCTTCCTATAAGTACCTGACTCAAATTACCAGTTTCTCCGTCTCAGTTGTATCTGTTCGGACGATACCACCTTCAATACTTCAGCTACGTCTTCCTCAACAGAGGACTCCCCTCCACTGTGGTTGATATGTCCCTCGACTGTGTTCGACCCACTTCCTGCACTTTGGCTCTCACCCCTTCCCCTGCCTGCCAAAATGAGGGTAGGGTTCCCCTTGTCCTCACCTTCCACCCCAGCTGCCTCCACATTCAACGGATCATCCTCCGCCAATTACACCACCATGATGATGCCACCACCAAACATCTTCCGAAGGAATCGTTCCCTCCGCGACACCCTGGTCCACTCTCCATCACTCCAAACTCCTTCCCTTCCCACAGGGCCTTCCAGTGCAACACCCGCCCTTTTACCTTCCTCCCTTCCAGGGTCCCAAACTCCTTCCAGGTGTACTTTTACTTTTCAATTTAGTATTCGCTTTTCACAATGCGGTCTCTTCTACATTGGGGAGACCAAACACAGATTGGGTAATCGCTTTGTGGAACACCTCATTTTAGTCCGCAAGCATGACTTAAGAACACAAGAACATAATAGGCTTGCCAGCAAAGTTGAAGCCCATGGAATAAAAAGGGACAGTGGCAGCATGGATGCAAAATTCACTAAGTAACAGGAAACAGTAGTGGTGAAGAGTTGTTTTCAGAGTGGAGGAAGGCATACAGTGATGTTCCCCAGGGGTCGGTACTAGGACCACTGCTTTTCTTGATATATATTAGTGACTTGGGTGTACAGGGCACAATTTCTAAATTCGCAGATGACACAAAACTTGGAAGTATAGCGAACAGTGAGGAGGAAAGTGATTGTCGTCAACACGACAGACAGGCTGGTGAAATGGGCAGACACGTGGCAGATGAAATTTAACTCAAAAGTACAAAGTGATGCATTTTGGTAGGAAGGAGAGGAAATATAAACTAAAGCAGGTGCATAAACAGAGACACCTGTGCACAAATCGGTGAAGATTCAGAGGACACAGATTTAAGGTGATTGGCAGAAGAACCAAAGGTGACGAGGAAATCTTTTTTTTATATAAACGCAGCAAGTGGTTAGGATCAGGAATGCACTGCCCGATAGGGTGGTGGAGGCAGACTCAATGGTGGCTTTCAAATGGAAATTGGGTAAGTACCTGAAAGAATTTTTTTTTACAGGGCTACAGGGAAAGGGTGAGGTAGTGGGACTAGCTGAAGTGCTCTTCCAGAGAGCCTGCATGGGCTCGACAGGCCAAATGGCCTCCTCCTGTGCTGTAACCATTCTCTAATTTTAGGAGCAGTAGGCCATGCAGCACCTTCCGCCTGCTCCACCATTCAATGAGATCAGTGCTGAACTTTGACATTAAAGCCACTTTCCCAGACCTCCATTCCCTTAGTGCCCAAAAGTCTATGGGGAAAAAATTCGGTTGGTTTGCGCCTCCCGTTAGCACTTTAAGAGGGCGCTATGTGGCGCAAAGCAACTAACACCCCTGCGGGGCGATGTTTGCGCCACTCATGAAATGAACCAGTCATTTTGCAGCGACACAACACTCCCACCACAATCTCCTGTGCCTGCAAGTCGTGACGTCAGTCGAGCGTGCAACGCCCTGGACTGGATATTGAGTGGCGCCCCCTGTCTTACCGCCTGCTGCTAGCAACGACAGGTTCAGGGGAGCGTTTTGCAGTCAGGAAGGGACTGGGAGTGCTATTTAAAAGGCGACCGCTTCCTGCCTTTTTTTGTCAGCAACATTTTTTCATCACGCATGCTGTGTGAGAGACTGCAGGAGATATTCAAAGCTGTGTTGAGGAGTTTTGGGTACTGAGCAGCACTTTACAGGTTTTTTTATTTTTTTATAATTTGATCTTCCTTGCATCAATTTAGAAGAGACTGTGGGGGTAGTGCTCTGAGCTCTTTCCTGGGCCTCCATTGTACTTTCCAACCAATTTGATGTACAGGTCTCTCCAGGCAGAGATTCGAGGCTACAATGAGCAAGGTGTGGATGGAGAGCAAGATCGACCCTCCGCTTTAAGAACTGGCCAGCACCAGTGTTCCATTGCTGACTGACATCACGAGCTTTGCCAGCGCTCCGAGTTAGCGCCTCGCTCCTCGGCCTTTAGACAAGTGTGTAGCGCCTGATTTAGTGTTCCAATCACCTCCAGGGGCGATAAAAGCCAAGTTTGCATTCGGAGGAGATAATTAGCACCAGGCACTAAACTTTGCGTCCGGCCAATAATCGCGCCCCAAATGAGACGATACTGAATTTCTCCCTCCATCAATCTCTGTCTTGAATATACTCATCGACTGGGCATCCACAGCCATCTGGGGTAGAGAACTCCAAAAATTCACAACCTGAGTGAAGAAATTCCTCTTCAACTCAGTCCTAAATAGCCAGCCCTTTATCCTGAGATGACCTCTAGTTCTAGCCTCTAAGCACCTACCCTGTCAAATTTTAAGGATTTTATACTTTAACGAGATCACCTCATTCTTCTAAACTCGAGAATTATAGGCCTATTCTACTTTATCTCTTCACAGGACAGTCCTTAGGCGGTCTGCACCGAGCGGGATTAAACAGAGTGGACATGAACAGAGCTTTATTTAGGAATTTGGAAAGAGTGGGAACTTGGAGAAGAGGGGGAAGGAGTTGCTGCTTTTTGCCTACACTGCTTATAGTGCTGTGTGTTATGGGTAGATATTTAATTTCAGTACCCTGAACTTAATCTAGATCAAGTAAATAGTCAAGAAACTACACTAAGCAAAGTTACCCAATTACAAATTTAATTAAATAAAATAAGGTCATATAGGGATGGCAGTTCAGGTGGTGTGCTTCAACTGCAGCATGTGGGAATTTGTCGAGGGCATTGTGATCCCGGACAACCACGTTTGCAGTAAGTTCCTGCATCTTGAGGAACTTCAGATCAGTTTTTGAGCTGGAGTCGGAGGTGCAGATCTTGCAGGGCATCAGGGATGGGGAGAGTTACCTGGACACTTCGATCCAGGAAGCAGTCACACCCCTTAGGTTAGGTAGTGGTACAGGTCTGGTTAGTGATCAGGGACAGGAGGGTGTGACTGCAACTCAGGCAGGTAAGGGGACCCCAGGTACAGTGCTGGAGGAGCCTCAGCCTTTGCCCTTGTCAAACAGGTATGAAGTTCTTGCTGCCTATGTGGATGACAGAAAAGCCTGCAGGATGGATGAGCAAGCTGACCATGGCACAGGAGGCCATTCAAGTGGGGCGAGTGAAAAGGAATGTAGTTGTGGTAGGGGATTGTATATTCAGGGGGATAGATACTGTTCTCTGCAGCCGCGACCGAGTTCCGAAGGCTGTGTTGCCTGTCAGGGTTAAAGCCATCTCCTCGTGGCTGGAAAATAACTTAGAGTGGGAGGGGGGAGGATCTAGTTGTCGTGGTCCACGTAGGAACCAATGACATAGGTAGAACTAGGAATGAGGTTCTGCTGAGGGAGTTCGAGAAGCTAGGATCCAAATTAAAAAGCAGAACCTCAAAAGGTAATCATCTCTGGATTGTTACCCGAGCCACACGCAAATTGGTACAGGAACAAACAGATTAGAGGTTTAAATGAGTGGCTCAAAGGGTCGTGTGGAGGAAAGGGTTTCAGTTCATGGGGCACTGACGCCAGTACTGGGGAAAGAGCGTGCTGTTCCATTGGGACGGGCTCCACCTAAACCAGGCTGGGACTATTATCCAGGCAAACCAAATAACTAGGGCAGTAGACAGGGCTTTAAACTAATAAGGGGGGGGGGGGGGGGGGGAGGATTCAGGAAAGAGCAAATTTAAAAGCAGCAGGAGAAATGCCAAGGCTCTAGAGCAGAGTAGAGATTTGGATAAAAATAAGCAGAGTGGATCAGGAAGGGACAGAGTTACAAAAGTAATAAGGCATCAGTGACATCAGGGAAAGAGAAATAAGTCAAAGCTACAGGCACTATATCTGAATGCACAAAGCATTCACAACAAAATACTGTAGATGAATTAATAGTGCAGATAGAAATTAACAGGTTTGATCTAATAGCCTAACGGAGACGTGGTTGTAAAGTGGCCAAGGTTGGGACCAAAACTGTGCAAAGTACTCCAGGTGTGGTCTCACCAAGGCCCTGTACAATTGTAGCAAGACTTCCTTACTCTTATATTCCAACCCCTTGCAATAAAGGCCAACATGCTATTTGCCTTCCTTATTGCTTGCAGTACCTGCATGCTAGCTTTGTGTTTCTTGCACGAGGACACCCAAATCTCTCTGAACACCAACATTTGAAAGTTGCTCACCATTTAACAAATATTCTGTTTTTCTATTCTTCCTACCTCATTTCCTTACATTATACTCCATCTGCCACCTTGCTGCCCACTCAGTCTATCTATATCCCTTTGCAGACTGTTCTCGCAGCTTACTGTCCCACCTAGCTTTGTATCAGCAAACTTGGATACATTACACTTGGTCCCTTCATCTAGGCCATTAATATAGATTGTAAATAGCCAAGGCCCCAACACTGAACACTGCAGCACCCCACTCGTTACAGCCTACCAACTTGAAAAAGATCAGTTTATCCCTACTGTTTTGTGTCAGTTATCCAATCCTCTATCCATGCTACTATATTACCCCATGAGCCCTAATCTTGTGTAATAACCTTTTATGTGGCACCTTATCGAATGACTTAGAAATCCAAAATATACTACATCCACTGGTTGCCCTTTATCTAATCATGGGGGACTTTAATCTATAGACTGGGCAAACCAAATTTGCAATAAGTGTGGAGGACAAATTCATGGAATGCATGCAAGACAATTTTCTAGATCAGTAGGTTGAGGAACCAACTAGGGAACAGGCTATTTTAGATCTAGTATTGTGCAATGAGAAAGGGTTATTTAATAACCTTTAGGGAAGAGTGACCATAATATGATACAATTTTATATTGAGTTTGAAAGTGATTTAGTAAAAATCAGAAACTAGTCTTAAATCTAAACAAAGCAAGCTACATAGGTATGAGGGGTGAGTTGGCCAAGGTAGATTGGGAAACATTAAAAAGGTAGGATGGTTGACAAGCAGTGACTAGCATTTAAAGAATACATAATTTACAACAAATATACATTCAAGGCAAAAAAAAAACCACAGGAAAAGTGCTCCAACCGTGGCTAACAAGAAGTTAAAGGTGGTATTAGGTCAAAGGAAAAGGCTTATAATGTTGCCAAAAAATAATAAGCCTGATTGGGAGGATTTTAGAAAAGGAGGACCAAGAAATTGATAAAGGGAAAATAGAATGGGAGTAAACTAGCAAGACATAAAGACAAACTCTAAGTTTCTATAGGCATATAAAAAGATTAGCAAAAGTAAATGTGGGCCCCTTACAGGCTGAGACAGGAGAAATTATAACGGGGAATAAGGAAACGGTTGAGAAATTAAACAAATACTTTGCGTCTGTCTTCACAGGATGATGCAAAAAACTTCCCAGAAAGTGGCAAACAAAGGCTCTAGCGAGAACGAGGATATGAAAGAAATTAGTAAAAAAAAATTACTGGAGAAATTAATGGGGCTGAAAGCTGATAAATCCCCTGGACCTGATGGCCTACATCCTAGGGTTTTCAAAGAGGTGGCAAGAGATCATGGATTCATTGGGTGTCATTCTCCAAAATTCCATAGATTCTAGAATGGTTCCCACAGACTGGAGGTAGCAAATGTAACCCCTACTAGTTGAGAGAGAAAACATGGAACTACAGACCAGTTAGACTGACATCAGTACAGGAAACTGTTATCCAGAGGCTAAATGTCCAGCAAGCTCAAGCCACCGGCAAAAATCAGGAGCCGTTTTGTTAGTTTTTTTTTTCTTCTCGTAGGTTTTTTCTTCTCATGGCTTTTTTTTCCCCCCAACAGTCAGGCTCTGCAAAGTCTCTGTAGCTTAGCAACAGCTTGAGAGAGACGCTTCCAAGGTACAGGCCGACTGTTTAGAAGCTGTTGCTAAGCAACAGTGTTTGTTGTCAGATATGGAGATGAAAAGCTCCGTATGCTTCAACATTAACGCTGGTGTGTCCGGCAGTTTTGAGGGAACGGCAACAGCTCGGTCCCAGATAGCACAAAGTTTCCTGTAGTAGGGAAAATGCTAGAATCTATTAAGGACGTGGCAACAGGGCATAGGATTGGGCAGAGTCAACATGGATTTATGAAAGAGAAATCATGTTTGACAAATCTGTTGGAGTTTGTTGAGGTTATAACTAGTAGAATAGATAAGGGGGAACCAGTGGATGTGGTATATTTGGATTTTCAGAAGGCATTCAATAAGGTGCCACACAAGAGGTTAACAAAATTAGGGCTCATGGGGATTGGGGGTAATAGCCTAGCTAGGATTGAGGATTGGTTAACAGACAGGAGAGAGTAGGAATAAACAGGTTATAGTCAGGTTGGCAGGCTGTAACTAGTGGGGTACTGCAAGGATCAGTGCTTGGGTCTCAGCTATCCACAATCTATATTGATGATTTGAATGAGGGGGCCAAATGTAATATATCCAAGTTTGCTGATAATACATAGAAACATAGAAGATAGGAGTAGGGCATTCGGCCCCTCGAGCCTGCTCCGCCATTCAATGAGATCATGGCTGATCATCCAAACTCGGTACCCTGTCCCTGCCTTCTCCCCATATCCCTTGAGCCTTAAATATATCTAACTCCTTGAATATATTTAATGAATTGGCCTCAACTGCCTTCTGTGGTAGAGAATTCCACAGGTTCACCACTCTCTGGGTGAAGAAATTCCTCCTCATCTCTGTCCTAAATGGCTTACCCCTTAACCTTAGACTGTGACCCCTGGTTCTGAACTCCCTGCCATCAGGAACATCCTTCCTGCATCTAGTCTGTCTAGTCCTGTTACAATTTTATAAGTTTCAATGAGATCCCCTCTCATTCTAATCTCCAGCGAGTACAAGCCCAATCGACCCAGTCTCTCCTTATAAGTCATTCCTGCCATCCCAGGTATCAGTCTGGTGAATCTTCGCTGCACTCTCTCCATGGCAAGAACATCCTTCCTCAGATAAGGCGACCAAAACTGCACACAATACTCAAGGTGTGGTCTCACCAAGGCCCTGTACAACTGCAGCAAGACATCCTGGTTCCTGTACTCAAACCCTCTCACTATGAAGGCCAACATACCATTTGCCTTCTTAACCACCTGCTGCACC
Source organism: Somniosus microcephalus (assembly GCF_052327205.1). NCBI lineage: Eukaryota > Metazoa > Chordata > Chondrichthyes > Squaliformes > Somniosidae > Somniosus > Somniosus microcephalus. The sequence continues at coordinate 17,759 of NW_028226212.1, read as the reverse complement.
TGCATGCTTAACTTCAGCACCAGTGCACAAGGACACCCAGGTCTCATTACACTTCCCCTTCTTCCAATCTATTGCCATTCAGATAATAATCTGCCTTCCTGTTTTTGCCACCAGAGTGGATAACCTCACATTTATCCACATTATACTGCATCTGCCCAATCACCCAACTTGTCCAAATCATACTGGAGTTTCTCGGCACCCTCCTCACAGCACACACGCCCACCCAGCTTTGTGTTGTCTGCAAACTTGGAGATATTACATCCAGTTCCCTCATCTAGATCATTAACATATAGTGAATAGCTGGGGTCCTAGCACCGATCCCTGCGGTACCCCACTAATCACTGCCTGGCAGTCGGAAAAAGACCCATTCATTCCAACTCTGCTTCCTGTCTGCCAACCAGTTCTCTATCCAAGTCAGTACCTTGCCCCCAATCCCATGTGCTTCAACTTTACATGCTAATATCTTATGCGGGACCTTATCGAAAGCCTTCTGAAAGTCCAAATACACCACATCCACTGGTTCGCCCTTATCTATTCTACTAGTTACATCCTCAAAAAATTCCAGTAGATTAGTCAAGCACGATTTACCTTTTGTAAATCCATGTTGACTTTGTCCGATCCTGTACAAAGCTAGATGGGAATACAAGTTGTGAAGAGGATGCAAAGAGGTTTCAAGGGGATATAGGCAGACTAAGTGAGTGGGCAAGAACATGGCAAATGGAATATAATGTGGAGAAATGAAGTTACCCACTTCGGTAGGAAAAATAGAAAAGCAGAGTATTTTTTTAAAATGGTGCGAGATTGAGAAATGTTGGTGTTAAGGGACCTGGCTGTCCTTGTACATGAATTACTGAAAGTTAACATGCAGGTACAGCAAGCAATTAGGAAAGCAAATGGTATGTTGGCCTTTATTACAAGAGGATTTGAGTATAAAAGAGTAACAATGTCTTACTGCAATCATATAGGGCCCTGGTGAGACCACAGTTGGAGTATGTGGTAAACCACTGTCATACCTGTCTGTGTCTGTATGTGTATTCCACTAGGTACAGGTCTGGACATGCCTCGGCTGACTCCTCCCACTATTCCAGGTATATAAGTGACTACCTCCCAGTCCCTTAGTATTCTGGACGGGTCGACCACTCGAGACAAGACCTTCATTCTTTAGTTAATAAAAGCCTGATTGTTACTCGCTCAACTTCAGTCTTTTGAGTAATTGATGGCGCATCAATTTTATTAACTAAATTTTTTATAATGGAGAAGATCCTCACACCAGCATGCCTGGACCTGGACAGTCGGGAAGCGGACGCTTCCACCAAGTTTGCTCACTGGCTTCGAGACATTCCTGACTGCCTCCACTGCGGTCGAAACGGATGCGGACAAACTGTCTGTCCTGATCTCCAAGGTGAACCACCGAGTGTACTCAGTCATCCGGGATGCGACCTCGTACACAGCCGCCCTCCAGCTCCTCAAGACCCAGTACACGCGCCCTGTGAACGAAGTATACGCTAGGCACCTTCTGGGGAGTCGCAAGCAACAACCTGGGGAATCGACTGAGGAATACCTCCAAGCACTGTCCGTGCTTGGCCGGGCCTGTGGGTGTAAGGCGGTAACGCCCACTAAGTACACGGAGGAACTGATCCGGGATGCCTTCGTAGCGGGCCACAGGTCCAACTACACCCGACAGCGACTGCTGGAGCAGAGTGACCTCACCCTCGACAAAGCCTCCGACATCGCACTAACGCTGGACGCAGCCTTCCGGGGCATGGATGCCTACTCCTCTGCACCGTGGACGCCGCGGGGAACGACAACCTGGGACACGGTAGGACAGCCCCATAGCACCGTGCCACCCCAGCCACAGCCCAACAACGGCCCAACTACCGCAGCAGTGTCCCAAAGCCAGACAGCAGTATCCCAAGGCCAGAAATGCTACTTCTGTGGCCAGGCCAAACACCCCAGAGCGCGCTGCCCGGCGAAGAATGCAACCTGCTCGGGCTGCGGGAAAAAGGGACACTACGCCAGCGTCTGCAAGGCCAAAGCCACCCCGAACGCCAGCAGCGCCGCGTGTGGGCCTCCCCAGCCATGTGCGAACCACCGCAGCAGCAGCCATCTTGGACGACTCCAGCCACATGGGAATCATGGGCGCCGCCATCTTGGACACCAGCCGGGACGCAGCAGACCGCCAACCCCCACCCATCTGATACTCGCATCGACACACCGACCCCTACGCTGGCCTCTGTGACGCTGGACCAAACGAGACCGCACCAGTTAGCTCGGTCCAAAATGGACGTTAAGGTAAACGGCCATGCAATAAACTGCCTTTTTGACTCCGGGAGCACAGAGAGCTTCATCCACCCCGACACGGTGCGGCGTTGCTCTCTCCCAGTCCTGCCTGCGCACCAGCGGATTTCTATGGCCTCCGAGTCCCAGTCAGCGGACATTGGCGGCTACTGCGTGGTGACACTAGTAGTAGACGGGACTGTGTTCAATAATTTTAAACTCCTGGTCCTGCCCGACCTCTGCGCTGCCGTTCTACTGGGGTTGGATTTCCAGTGCCACCTCAAAAGCGTTACGATGGCGTACGGTGGCCCCCTCCCCCCACTCACAGTCCGCAGCCAGCAGCCTCCAAATTGCCCGCCGCGCACTAGATGCAACCTCTCCACACTCAGAGTCCCACCCCCCCCACTGTTTGCTAACCTCACCCCTGACTGTAAGCCCATCGCCACAAAGAGCAGGCGATACAGTGCCGGGGACAGGGTTTTCATCAAAACCGAAGTGGAACGGCTCCTGAAGGAGGGGATTATTGAGGGCAGCTCCAGCCCCTGGCGAGCCCAGGTTGTGGTCGTTAAGACCGGCGAGAAACAACGCCTGGTCATCGACTACAGCCAAACAATAAACCGCTACACCCTGCTGGACGCCTACCCACTCCCCCGCATAGCTGACATGGTCAACCAGATCGCGCAGTACCGCGTCTTTTCGACCATTGACCTGAAATCAGCGTACCACCAGCTCCCCATCAGCCCTGAAGACCGCCAGTATACTGCTTTTGAGGCAAACGGCCGCCTCTATCACTTCCTTAGGGTTCCCTTCGGCGTTACCAACGGGGTCTCCGTCTTCCAAAGGGAGATGGACCGGATGGTCGATCAAAACGAGCTGCAGGCCACTTTCCCTTACCTAGATAATGTGACCATCTGCGGCCATGACTTGCAGGACCATGACGCAAACCTCGAGAAATTCCTCCGCACCGCCCAACTCCTGAACCTGACATATAACAAGGAGAAGTGCATATTCCGCACAGACCGCCTCGCCATCCTTGGCTGTGTTGTAGAACACGGGGTCATCGGACCCGGACCGGATGCGTCCCCTTATGGAACTCCCACTGCCCCACTGCCTAAAAGCTCTGAAGAGGTGCCTAGGGTTTTTTTCCTACTACGCTCAGTGGGTCCCCTACTATGCAGACAAAGCCCGTCCGCTGATCAAGTCCACCTCTTTTCCCGTGACGGCAGAGGCCCGCTTAGCCTTCCACCGTATCAAGGAAGACATTGCCAAAGCCACCATGCACGCAGTGGACGAATCCATCCCCTTCCAGGTGGAAAGCGATGCGTCCGACTTCGCTCTGGCCGCCACCCTTAATCAGGCGGGGAGACCTGTGGCATTCTTCTCACGAACCCTCCAGGGCCCGGAGACCAGACACTCCGCGGTCGAGAAGGAGGCCCAGGCTATCGTGGAGGCTGTGCGTCATTGGAGGCACTACCTGGCCGGAAAACGATTTACCCTGCTCACTGACCAGCGTTCAGTTGCTTTTATGTTCAACAACAAGCAGAGGGGCAAAATCAAAAATGACAAGATCTTGAGGTGGAGAATCGAACTTTCCACCTACAATTACGAGATCTTGTACCGGCCTGGGAAGCTCAATGAACCCCCAGATGCCCTATCGCGTGGCACCTGCGCCAGCGCGCAGATCGATAGGCTGAGGGCCCTCCACAATGACCTCTGCCACCCGGGGGTCACCAGGTTCTTCCACTTCATCAAGGCCCGCAACCTGCCTTACTCCATTGAGGAGGTCAGGACCATGACCAAGAACTGCCAAGTCTGCGCTGAGTGCAAACCGCACTTTTATAGACCAGACAGAGCCCACCTGATAAAAGCCACTCGCCCTTTCGAACGCCTGAGCGTCGATTTTAAAGGGCCTCTCCCCTCCTCCGACCGCAATGTGTACTTCCTCAACATCATTGACGAGTACTCCCGGTTCCCGTTCGCTTTCCCCTGCCCGGACATGACCAGTGCCACGGTCATTAAATGTCTGAACAGCCTCTTCACCCTGTTCGGTTTCCCCAGCTATATCCATAGCGACCGGGGCTCATCGTTTATGAGCGACGAACTCCGCCAGTACCTGCTCGCTAGGGGTATTGCCACAAGCAGGACCACCAGTTACAACCCCCGGGGGAACGGACAGGTGGAAAGAGAGAATGCAACTGTTTGGAAGGCTGCCCTACTAGCCTTAAAGTCTAGGGGCCTTCCGACCTCCCGCTGGCAGGAGGTGCTCCCCGATGCGCTCCACTCGATTCGGTCACTTCTCTGCACTGCCACCAATGCCACCCCTCACGAGAAAATGTTTGTCTTCCCAAGGAAGTCCACATCGGGGACATCGTTACCGCCATGGCTGACGTCCCCAGGGCCGGTACTACTGAGAAGACACGTGAGGGCCAATAAAACGGACCCCCTGGTCGAGAGGGTCGACCTCCTCCACGCCAACCCCCAGTACGCTTACATTGCGTACCCGGACGGGCGGGAGGACACAGTCTCCATACGAGACCTCGCACCCTCGGGGACCGCTGTAACCCACTACCCATTACCACCCCCCCCCACGACCCGATATCCAACCCCAGCAGCCGGCTCGCCTTGGACCGTCACCCATGAGGACTACACTCCAGGGCCCCAGCCTACACGGGACGCGACGCCGGAAGCTCCACCACCCCTGCCGTCGCCACGTCGATCACAGCGGCAGACAAGACCTCCGGAGAGACTCCAATACACGAACTTTTAAATACACTTCACCCCGCCGGACTCATTTTTAAACAAGGGGTGAATGTGGTAAACCACTGTCATACCTGTCTGTGTCTGTATGTGTATTCCACTAGGTACAGGTCTGGACATGCCTCGGCTGACTCCTCCCACTATTCCAGGTATATAAGTGACTACCTCCCAGTCCCTTAGTATTCTGGACAGGTCGACCACTCGAGACAAGACCTTCATTCTTTAGTTAATAAAAGCCTGATTGTTACTCGCTCAACTTCAGTCTTTTGAGTAATTGATGGCGCATCAGAGTATTGTGTACAGTTTTGGTCTCCTTACCCAAGGAAGGATGTACTTGCCATAGAGGGAGTGCAATGAAGGCTCACCAGACTGATTCCTGAGATGGGGATTGTCCTAGGAGAGATTGAGTAGACTAGGCCTATATTCTCCAGAGTTTAGAAGAATGAGAGGTGATCTCATTGAAACATACAAAATTCTTACAGGGCTCGACAGGGTAGATGCAGGGAGGATGTGCCCCCTGGCTGGGGAGTTTAGAACCAGGGGTCACAGTCTCAGAATAAGGGGTCGGCCATTTAGGACTGAGATGAGGAGAAATTTCTTCACTCAGCGGGTGGTGAATCCCCAGAGGGCTGTGGAGGCTCAGTTGTTGAGTATATTCAAGACAGAGATCGATAGATTTTTGAATATTAAGGGAATCAAGGGATTTGGGGATAGTGCAGGAATGTGGACATGAGGTAGAAGATCAGCCATGATCTTACTGAATAGCAGAGTAGGCATGAAGGGCCAAATGGCCTACTCCTGCTCCTATTTATGTTCTTATATCATCTCATCCCAGGAATCAATCTAGTGACCCTTTGTTGCACCTCCTCTAAGGCAAGTGTATCCTTCCTTAGGTAAGGAGACCAAAACTGTACACAGTACATAGATACATAGAAGATAGGAGCAGGAGTAGGCCATTCAGCCCTTCGAGCCTGCTCTGCCATTCAATGAGATCATGGCTGATCATCCAAATTCAGTACCCGGTCCCTGCCTTCTCCCCATAATCCCTTGATCCCTTCAGCCTCAAGAAACATATCCAACTCTTTCTTGAATATATTTAATGAACTGGCCTCCACCGCCCTCTGTGGCAGAGAATTCCACAGGTTCACCACTCTCTGGGTGAAGAAATTCCTCCTCATTTCAGTCCTAAATGGCTTACCCCTTATCCTTAGACTGTGACCCCTGGTTCTGGACTCCCCGGCCATCAGAAACATCCTTCCTGCATCTAGTCTGTCCAGGCCTGACAGAATCTTCAAAACTCCAGTGAGTATAAGCCCAATCGACACAATCTCTCCTCATACCTCATTCCTGCCATCCCAGGTATCAGCCTAGTGAATCTTCGCTGCACTCCTTCCATGGCAAGAACGTCCTTCCTCAGGTAAGGCGACCAAAACTGCACACAATACTAAAGGTGTGGTCTCACCAAGGCCCTGTACAACTGCAACAAGACATCCTTGTTCTTGTACTCGAACCCTCTTGCTATGAAGGCCAACATACCATTTGCCTTCTTAACCGCCTGCTGCACCTGCATGCTTACCTTCAGCGACTGGTGTACACCACCACCCAGGTCTCTGCACTTCCCCTTCTCCCAATATATTGCCATTCAAATAATAATCTGCCTTCCTGTTTTTGCCACCAAAGTGGATAACCTCACATTTATCCACATTATAGTGCATTTGCCATGTTTCTGCCCAATCACCCAACCTGTCCAAATCGTGGAGTTTCACAACATCCTCCTCACAGCATATCCTCCCCCCCAGCTTTGTGTCGTCTGCAAATTTGGAGATATTACATCCAATTCCCTCGTCCAGATCATTAATATATATTGTGAACAGCTGGGGTCCTAGGACCGATCCTTGCGGCACCCCACTAGTCACTGCCTGCCACTCAGAAAACGACCCGTTTATTCCAACTCTTTGCTTTCTGTCCGCCAACCAGTTCTCTATCCAAGTCAATACCTTGCCCCCAATCCCATGTGCCTTAATTTTGCATGCTAATCTCTTATGCGGGACCTTATCGAAAGCCTTCTGAAAGTCCAAATACACCACATCCACTGGTTCTCCCTTATCTATTTTACCAGTTACATCCTCAAAAAATTCCAGTAGATTAGTCAAGCATGATTTATCTTTTGTAAATCCATGTTGACTTTGTCCGATCCAGTCACTGCTTTCCAAGTGCTCTGCTATTGCATCTTTTATAATGGACGCTAGCATTTTCCCCACTACCGATGTCAAGCTTACCGGTCTATAATTCCCCACCTTTTCTCTACCACCTTTTTTGAATAGTGGGGTAACATTAGCTACCCGCCAATCCATGGGTACTGTTCCAGAGTCTATCGAGTTCTGGAAGATGACCAGCAATGCATCTACTATTTCTAGGGCCACTTCCTTAAGTACCCTGGGATGTAGATTATCAGGCCCTGGGGATTTATCGGCCTTCAGTCCCATCAATTTTCCGAACACCATTTCCCTACAAATACTGATTTCTTTCAGTTCCACCCTTTCATCAGACCCTATGTTCCCCGGCATCTCTGGGAGGTTATTTGTGTCCTCCTTTGTGAAGACAGAACCAAAATATGTATTTAGTTGGTCTGCCATTTCTTTGTTCCCCATTATAAATTCCCCCGATTCTGACTGCAAGGGACCTACGCTTGACTTCACCAATCTTTTTCTCTTCACATATCTATAAAAGCTTTTACAGTCAGTTTTTATGTTCTCTGCAAGCTTACTCTCATATTCTATTTTCCCTTTCTTAAATTAATTCCTTTGTCCTTCTTTGTTGAATCCTAAACTGCTCCCAATCCTCAGGATTATTGCTTTTTCTGGCCAATTTATATGTCCTCTCCTTGGACCTTATGCTATCCCTAATTTCCCTTGTTAGCCACGGTTGGGTCACCTTTTTTGTTTTATTTTTATGCCAAACTGGGATGAACAAATTCTGTAGTTCATCCATTCGGTCTTTGAATGTTTGCCATTGCCTATCCACCGTCAACCCTTTGAGTGCCATTCCCCAATCAATCCTACCCAACTCGCTCCTCAGACCATCATAGTTTCCTTTATTTAAATTGAGGACCCTAGTCTCCGAGTCAACTACTTCATTCTCCATCTTAATGAAGAATTCGATCATATTATGATCGCTCCGACCCAAGGGGCCTCGCACAACAAGATTGCTAATTAATCCTCTCGTTACATAATACGTACTCCAGGTGTGGTTTCACCAAAGCCCTATATATTGCAAGATCCTTACTTATATTCCAATCCCCTTGCAATAAATGCCAACATACTATTTGTCTTTCTAATTGCTTGCTGTACCTGTATGTTAACTTTTGGTGATTAGTGTTGAAGGACCCCCAAATCCCTTTGAATACCAACATTTACTAGTCTCCCCTGCTAAAAAATTCTGCTTTTCCATTCTTCCCAACAAAGGGGATAATATCACACTCCATAAACATTATACACCATCTGCCACCTTCTTGCCTAATCATTTAGCTGGTCTATATCCCTTCGCAGCCTCTTTGCGTCATCCTCCTCAGCTTACTTCCCCATTAAGCTTTGTATCGTCAGCAAACTTGGATATATTACACTCAGTCCCCTTATCCAAGTCATTGATATAGATGTAAATAGCTGAGGCGCAAGCACTGATCCTTACAGCACTCCACTAGTTACACCCTGCCATCTTGAAAATGACCTGTTTATTCCTACTCTTTTCTGTCTGTTAACCAATCCATGCTATTGCGCCAACCCACAAGCCCTAATCCTGTCATTTTAATTCTCCGCCACACTCCCACTTTTACTTCTGTCCTCTGTCTCGTACACCATTCTAATGAAGCTCAACAGAAGCGCAATAACAGCACCTCATCTTTCGATATGGCGCTTTGCAGCCTTCCGGACTAGAGTTCAACAATTTCAGATAACCACCACTCCCATTTTTTCCCCCCCCCAGACAGCAGCTGTTAGTACTGATTCTGCTATTGCCATTTACACCTCTTCCAGACCCATATTTTGTTTCTTTACTTGTCCCATTACTATCACCTTTTGCCTTGCACCATCATCCCATTTGTCATTTAATATCTCCTGGGTTGCACCCAATCACAGACCTTCCCAATTGTTCTTTCCTCCCCTCCCCCCTTTCCCTGCCCCTGCACTTGCTTAAAACCTGTTACATCTCTCTTCCCAGTTCTGATGAAAGGTCACCGACCCGAAAAGTTATCCGTTTCTCTCCCCATCAATGCTGCCTGACTAGGTGACCATTTCCAGGATTTTCTGTTTTTATTTCAGATTTCCAGCTTCAACGGTATCTTACTCGAGTAGTATATTGTGCAGAGAGGTGGTGAACGACTGAAGAGACACAAGGGGCATCACAGCAAATTCTGATCCTGTCCTCATTCAACATCTGCACAAAATCAAGCAGGGTGTCGCATAGTAACAGCGAGGACAAGAATCCTGGCCAATTTCACCTAACCAAAGAAGAGGCAAATTGTAGGGTGTCGAATGATGTCCTGCTGGTATCAGCTAACTTGCGACCTACCTGATTAGTATGGCTTTGAGAGTTTATTCATTGAAGGTGCTGAAAGGCTCATTTCCAATTTCCTGCTTGATATGCTAACAGTTTTACAGGAAAACAAAACATGCCATAAGCCAGAAACTTCTATTTCAAAGACTTGCTTGCAAAGCATGATGAACCCTTTAAGAACTTTTTCCATTCAGCAGTTATGCTTTTTTCAACTATAATTTTACTACTTAATTAGAAGTACAGCTGCTAGTGAATTGGTGGCAGCATCATCTCTGATAGCACTAATCAGTCTCCGAATAGTCAATGCTAACAGGATCCAACATCTCTTCATCGAGCCCACCAGGTAAATAATGTTGTAGAATAGCTTTCTTTCTCTTTGGATGCTTTTCTGCCTCACTTATATCAAAGCCATACGCTTGCTTGGGCAGGAGGTAAAAGGAATGGCCATTTATGGAGAAAATTCAACTTTGCCTAAGCAATGAAAGAAAAGCATTTAGTAGAAAGAATAAAAAGGAGTTAAAATCTGAGGCGCATCTTTATAGATTATCGTAACATAAAAAAAAACTCAGGGATGAAGTTCACACCAAATCAGAAGCAGGGCCTTCAGTGATTGCACAGCCACAGAAACCATCCGGAGCTTCATTCCCACCATTTCTCGTCTCATTTCCCTTCCACGCCTTCGCAAATTTTTAGTTGCATCAGAACCAAGGCCTGGATTTCATAATTCAAATATTGTCAGCTCACTAGTCCTCTAATTCCCACAATTTCTGTATTTTGGGGATTAAAAAAATTTGCAATCGACAGGAAAAAATTAGCTGATCCATCAAGCCTGTACTGTCCCAACCTACACGCCATCTTCTTTCACTTGATGTCTTTCACTCGTAACACATCCAGCTCCTTTTTTTTTTTTTAAATATAAACACTTACACCAAATTCACTTACCACATTAAAACATGTACAGGCAGCTTAATCCAGAGGTTGACGACACTGCGAAAAGCACCTCCTAATACCACACGTACTGCAGCAGTTCAAGAAGGCAGCTCACCACCACCTTCTCAAGGCCAATTAGGGATGGGCAATAAATGATGGCTTTGCCAGCAACACCCACATCCCAGGAACTTATATAAAAAAACTGGTACTAATGCCCCCTCGTCTTCTCCTGTCTATCTCACTTAAAATCGTCAATCCAGTGACACATTAAATCCCTTCATTATTTTAAAGATCTCAATCATAGCCCCTTGAAGTCTATCTTTATCCCCATAGTAAAACATCCCATTTCTCCAAGCCTGTCCTGAAACTAATGGGTCTTAACCTAGGATTTAATGGAGTCTGAACCTTTTCCAGTGTTGCAATATCCTCCAGCAGCAGAGGTCCAAAACTAGACAGTATTCTGGATGCAGCTAGACCACTTGTACCTGTGTTGAAGTGTGAAAGGCATGAGGATTACTTAACCTCTTTGATCTCGGCTCCTTAAATCAGAAGCTGTGTATCCAGAGCTTGTGATGTTCTGAGCCTCTGTTCAGAACATTTGAAGTGACAGTATTTACAAATAAATCTCCTAGCACAATAAACAATCAGCATTAAGTTGCAATCTCTTCTCCCCTCCCTATTTAAAATTACAATAACCAACATTTACATAGGACATTAAAAACATCCTAAGGCACTTTACAGAAGCAGAGGGGGAAAAAAAATAGGAAAAGAAACCAATAACCAGCTATGGTGTGGAAGTTCTAAGAGCTTACCGAAAGCTGAAAGATGAGTTTTGAGATGGTTTTTAAAAGATGACAAGAGAAGTGGAACTGCAGACTTTTTTCCCCGTGGGATGGGTCGAGGAAAAGAAGAGAATTTGTCCCAGAAAAGTCAGGCAAAGCATCTGAAAGCCTACCAATGGCAGAAAAGGGTGAGTGCACAAAAAGCCAGCATTAGAGGACTGAAGGGTCTCAGTGGCGATGAAAGGCTGGAGGAGGATGCAGAGAGAGTGAGCCCATGGAGAAGGTGGCAATGAAAGGTTGGAGGAGGATGCAGAGAGAGTGAGCCCATGGAGAAGGTGGCGATGAAAGGTTGGAGGAGGATGCAGAGAGAGTGAGCCCATGGAGAAGGTGGCGATGAAAGGTTGGAGGAGGATGCAGAGAGAGTGGGCCCATGGAGAAGGTGGCGATGAAAGGTTGGAGGAGGATGCAGAGTGAGTGAGCCCATGGAGAAATCGGAAGACGTGAACTAACATTTCAGTTCAACGCGTTGGGGAGTGACCGAACACTGGAAGAGCAGAGAACAAGGAGGATAATGCACTCGAGGATTTTAGGAGATTTTTCTTATCCCAGAGGATTATTGACCTTTGGAATAGGTTGCCAGCTCATGCAGTGGCTGCAATCACTGTAAACATTTAAGAGAGAACTTGAGTGGTCAGATATTGCTGCATACAAAAAAGGTAGAATGGTGGGGGGGGGGGGGGGGGGGGGGAGGAAAAGAGGGGTGTTGGCTAATGTATCTTGTGGTCATCTCCTGGAACTCCTTTATGATGGCTTTTGAGTCAAGAGGAATTTCCCAAATGCACCACTCCTTCATACCTCCCCAACCCACTCGAGTTAGCCCATGTGTTTTTTTAAAATCTGTTATTTCGCCTCTCCCAATATGGTTGGAAGTATTGGGGGTCATGTTGCTGAAGTGCAACATAACTGAATGGGACACTAAATGCATTTCTGTCTGTCGTTTTATATATTTGTCTGAATTTGAGACTTGTCAGGATGGTCTTGATGCTGAAAGCGCAGCAGAAACTGGACTTAAAGGATTCAAACAGAGCTTTGGGAGAAATGGGGATGAGTTGGGAGCCGAGAACCTTTGAGAGGAAAGGAAAGGAAAGACAGATGGGTTGGGGGTAGGCTCAAGAGTGCAGCGATGAAAACAATATACCCTAGTTTAATGTACTAGTGAATCGAACATAGGCAGTTTAATTCAACAGCAGGTGGTACTGGTTTTGTCTGCCAGAGAGCATGGCAATGGCACTTAAGCTAGGAAATGCAATGCTGCAAATACCAGCACTTAGATGCTGGGTGACATCAGGCAAAACAGCTCAGTGTTAAGTAGCAGTCATAACGAAACAATTGAACAGTGTGCAGCAAACAAACAGTCAGAACAGCAAAGGCTTCTAACTGAAGGAAAGCCACCAGTTTAGCACTATCTTCAATACATATTAAAATCACTGAATAGTGACACCGCCACTGTGCAAATACACTACGCCTGTCCGGACCCATGTGCGTGGCACTCACTGCCGTTCAAAACACAAATGTAGTCCGAGAGCAGGCTGTATGAATATATTGTTTACTGGAGCTGGTCCAAATTATTTAAATTGAAGAACACATTCAGATAAAGCTCTTGGGTTTCTGTAATACTCTTACAGCAGAGGCAGGTTCCCAGGAACAAAGCTGAGCTACCCATGCTCTGATCATATTGTTCCTTATTCTAGATAGTGGGTTCAGGGCGCTAAATCAAAGATACCATGCGCTCGGTAGAGGAGAGCACTAAGCTAAAGTTACTAATTCAAGGGGAACATACCAATCCTGCTGAAGCAGTGAGTATCCCAGATTTCTAATGCTTTGGCGAATTCCAATACATCAGGGCCGAGCACCTTTACAGGGAATTTATGCTTTAAGAGGCAACTGTTAAAGGCTATTGGCCTTCTTGAAGTTGTAACAAAATTGACCCCTGCTGAGCTACACGAGAGAAGCTTAGAGCTAGAGAACGTGATTAAAAGTGAAAAAAAAATGAATAGCACTCAAAGCAACTTTTAAAAAAAAGATGCAGGTCCTGGAGCTTTATATAGAGCAGGAGCAGGACACATGACCCAGCAGGATGTCAGGATTCAAATTTGTCTGGGTGGGCCCAGCACATGGTTTCACCAGAACCAACCTAGGTTGGCCGAGGACAATGAAATAATATTTTGATACAGTACATAAAAATTATACAAGTGCCAAACTATTTTTTATTTTAGAGAGCAAATGGGTTGCTTTGTTTACTCCAAAAGCATTGCATTAATTATATATGAAGTGTGTATAGATAGTTAACTCCTCCCATGGCATACTTGTGAAACCAATGGTTGCCCCGAAATAGAACAAATTAAAAAAGGAGCATCAAAATAAAAGCAAAGATTACTTAGTATTTTTAGCAAGTAATGGGCCAATTCTTCCGGGAAAAATGATGGTGCGTTAATGACACGCGCCATTATTAATGTACAAATCAGCCAGCAAGTTCAGGCGATGGCGAGATACACGGAGCAGGGAATCTCCAGAATTTGTTCAATTTACACAGTTTACCTTGCACAAACTGCAACTCCCCCTTAGTCTCCGTTATTTTAAGAACTTGCTGGATTTGCAGATTAATTGCCCACTAAATGCATGGCAGAAAGTTAGGGCTAATAGCATAAGTACCCTTTTAATGTAAAAATTGTTCATGTAGAAAATTAATGTAAATTGGACAAATGTTTATTTCAATAAATGTAATTTTTATTTTAAATGCTTAATCAAAGGGACTTAATTAATTCTGAATATGGGAATATTTATTTTAGAATTGTGTTAATTATTTATTTATTTGGGGATTTCTATTAAGCTTACGCAGATTAAGTTTGCAAACGGAATCCCACAAGCTTGAGAAATCCCTTTCTAATTGGTTGGCCGGGCCCATGTGATCCCAGGGATGCTTCCGAACCGCCTGCATCCTTGGGTCCGCAGGCCTTTACGCTTGGAGGCCCAGGTACTTGTGGATTTTTTCCCAGGTCGGAAGCATACTCCGGAGGTATGCCTCCAAACACAATTTCAGCCCAATTAGTTTCATTCGGTTAAAGAACATTTTCAAGTAAACATCCAGTTCAAGAATTTATGAATTTAGAAGAAAGCACTTGCAAGTTTTTTCAAAAATGTGTGACTCGTTTGGTAGATAGGATTACCTACACAAGTGCACTCTTCAAAAACAGCTGACTCACATTCTGCTGTCAGGTCCTGGTCTAGCAGTATTAACTTGTTAGCAACTGCATCTGCCCTAAGCTCCTGTTATTGTGCTAACTTAAGAAAAAGGCCAACAATACCCTTCTTAAATTAAAATGCTTACTTTACAGCTATTTATTTAAAAAGAAATATATTCAACTTCTAACACTCATATTCAAAAGGAAAAGAATATCAGAGGGGCTTGCAATGTCTGGTTCAAATCTAGTCTTTATGGAGATCGATATGGCAAACCATTTTAATGAGGTTTCTATTAAGGGAGGCAAGGAGAGAGTCAAAGGGATATCAAGCTTAACGTATACTCACCAATGGTAAGGTCATGAACAGGTTGGAATCTCTTGTCTGTAAACTGTAATAATAAACATGACTTTCCCACACCTGCAAAATAAAAGATTCATTAGTGTTAAATTCTATATACGCAAGTATAAAAATGTGTAATTGGCAAATGGTATCAAAATAATATTTTACAACAAAAGGCAAGGGAAGGCATAATGGGTGGATGCTTGACCACACATGGAACAGCAAATCACCAAACAAACCATGCCAGAAGTGGTTAAGATTTTACCAAATTTCTTAAAATTCTCCTGATTCACATCTGAAAGTATATAAACACTGCCTACAGCTTCATTGGGAACACAGAAATAATGGCCCAGATTTTGCTGGAGCAATTATCTCACGCCATGCCCAGTTAGACTTACTCCCTCATCCTTCAACTCGAAAATATTTTGCCCTTTAAGTTGCTGGAATTGCGAGCTGATAACAGGGCATCTGGGACCTTAGTGAATGATGGAACCAATAGTCTATCTCCTTAGCCAATGAGATTTATGGATTGAGAAAGAAAGAGGCAACGACAGAAGAGTGAATCCGAGTCAAATCAGATACAAAAAGAGAAATAAAGAGGGAAAGAAAAATTGGATTAAGAGATAAAGACAAAGGAAAAGTAAAATAATTAAAAAATTTAAAGTTTAAATTTTAAAAGTCTCCAACAACAATTTACTGCTTGCAGGAATGAGACTCCACACTTCAAATTGTTACCTTTCTGGGGGCTGGAGAGGTTGATTAGCATTGCAGGAATATAAAATCTCCCAGTTTAAAAGAAAGGTACTTGTGCTGTTATGTACTAGCCCTAACTTTCTACTGTGAGTAATGTGCAAATGCAGCAACCTCAGGAAACTAAACGGGAAGGTTGAGGGAGAGCTGCCATTTTCCTGAGGTAGAGTGGTGCAAATCGGCCAGCAATTTGTGGAAATTCTCAATTCACAGATTATCTCAATTGTCCCAAGTTGCTGGACAATTGACACCATTAATCTGGCTGTTATTTTGGCAGCAAATTCTGGGCTATTGTGCACATATTGAAGGAATCGATTTTCAATTGCAGTCAGCATAACATTACCCGTATGGAAAGGGACATTTCCCAGATGGCACTCAAGTCCAAGTCTTGAATTAAAAAACAATCAGTCATGCTGATTGTGAAACTTCCAGATTGTCATAAAAACCCATCTGTTTCACTAATGCCCTTTAGGGAAGGAATCTGCCGTCCTTACCCATGTGACTCCAGACCCACAGCAATGTGGTTGACTCTTCACTACCCTCTGAAATAGCCTAGCAAGCAACTCCGTTGTAACAAAATCGCTACGACAAATAAAACCAGACGGACCACCGACCTAGGCACCGGATTCAGACAGGCATACCAAGACCAGTCGACCCTGCAAAGTCCTCCTCACTAACATTTGGGGGATTTGTGCCAAAATTGAGAGCTGTCTCAGACTAGTCAAGCAATAGCCGACAGTCATACTCAATCATACCTTTCAGCCAACATCCTGAACTCCATCACCACCCCTGGGTATGTCCTGTTGCACCAGCAGGACAGACCCACCAGAGGAGAGTGGCCCTGGGAGTCTGCAACATTGACTCCAGACCAAGTCGTCTCAGGGCATCATGTCAAACATGGGCAAGGAAACCTCCTGCTGATTACCTCCTACTGTCCTCCTACAGATGAATCAATCAGAACTCCATGTTGAACACCATTTGGAAGAAGCACAGAATGTACTCTGGGTGGGGGACTACAATGTCACCAAGAGTGGCTCGGCAGCACCAATACTGATCGAGCTGGCCGAGTCCTGCAGAATATAGCTGCCAGTCTGGGCCTGCAGCAGGTGGAGAGAGAACCAACACGAGGGAAAAAATCTACTTTACCTCGTCCTCCCCCAATCTACCCGTCGCAGATGCATCTGTCCATGACAGTATTGGTAGGAGTAACCATTGCACAGTCCTTGGAGACAAAGTCCTGTCTTCACAATGAAGACACCCTCCATTGCATTGTGTGGCACGACCACCATGCTAAATGGGACAGATTCCGAACAGATCTAGCAGCTCAAAACTCAGGATCCACGAGATGCTGTGGGCCAGCAGCAGGAGAATTGTATTCCCCCCAATCTGAAACCTCATGGCCTGGTATATCCCTCACTACCATTACCATCAAGCCAGGGGACCAACCCCGGTTCAATGAGTGCAGAATAGCATGCCAGGTGTACCCAAAAATGAGGTGCCAACCTGGTGAAGCTACAACACAGGACTGCATGCATGCTAAACAGCAGAAGCAGTATGCTACAGACAGAGCTAAGCAATCCCACAACCAACAAATCAGATCAAAGCTTTGCAGTCCTGCCACATCCAGTAATGAATGGTGGTGGACAATTAAACAGCTAACAGGAGGAGGCTCCATGAACATCCCCATCCTCAATGGTGGTGGAACCCAACATGTAAGTGCAAAAGACAAGGCATTTCCAACCATCTTCAGCCAGAAGTGCCGAGTGGATGATCCATTTCGGCCTCCTCCAGACGTCCCCACCATTACAGAAGCCAATCCTCAGTCAATTCGATCCACTCCACATGATATCAAGAAACGCTGAGCACACAGCAAAGGCTATGGGCCCAACAACGTATCGGCTGTCGTACTGAAGACTTGCGCTCTAGAGCTAGCCACGCCTCTAGCCAAGCTGTTCCAGTATAGCTACAACACTGTCATCTACCTGATAGATGGAAAATTGCCCAAGTATGTACTGTCCACAAAAAGCAGGACAAATCCAATCTAGCAAATTACCACCCAATCAATCAGTCTACACTCAATCAGCAGTGATGAAGGTGTCGTTGACAGTGCTATCAAGCAGCACTTACTCA
>NW_028226211.1:0-61371 GCF_052327205.1 Somniosus microcephalus | reverse complement strand
GATTCACCCTCCAGACTTCACCTTCTCCTTCTCCTTCTTCTACTTCTTCTGATTCACCCTCCAGACTTCACCTTCTACTTCTCCTTCTTCTACTTCTTCTGCTTCACCCTCCAGACTTCACCTTCTCCTTCTCCTTCTTCTGCTTCTTCTGATTCACCCCCCAGACTTCACCTTCTCATTCTCCTTCTTCTACTTCTTCTGATTCACCCTCCAGACTTCACCTTCTCCTTCTCCTTCTTCTACTTCTTCTGATTCACCCTCCAGACTTCACCTTCTCCTTCTCCTTCTTCTACTTCTTCCGATTCACCCTCCTGACTTCACCTTCTCCTTCTCCTTCTTCTGCTTCTTATGCTTCACCCTCCTGACTTCACCTTCTCCTTCTCCTTCTTCTACTTCTTCTGATTCACCCTCCAGACTTCACCTTCTCCTTCTCCTTCTTCTGCTTCTTCTGCTTCACCCTCCAGACTTCACCTTCTCCTTCTCCTTCTTCTGCTTCTTCTGCTTCGCCCTCCAGACATCACCTTCTCCTTCTCCTTCTTCTGCTTCTTCTGCTTCACCCTCCAGACTTCACCTTCTCCTTCTCCTTCTTCTGCTTCTTCTGCTTCACTCTCCTGACTTCACCTTCTCCTTCACCTTCTTCTACTTCTTCTGATTCACCCTCCAGACTTCACCTTCTCCTTCTCCTTCTTCTGCTTCTTCTGCTTCACCCTCCAGACTTCACCTTCTCCTTCTCCTTCTTCTGCTTCTTCTGCTGCGCCCTCCAGACTTCACCTTCTCCTTCTCCTTCTTCTGCTTGTTCTGCTTCACCCTCCTGACTTCACCTTCTCCTTCTCCTTCTTCTACTTCTTCTGCTTCACCCCCTGACTTCACCTGCTCCTTCTCCTTCTTCTGCTTCTTCTGATTCACCCTCCTAACTTTACCTTCTCCTTCTCCTTCTTCTGCTTCTTCTGATTCACCCTCCTGACTTCACCTTCTCCTTCTCCTTCTTCTGCTTCTTCTAATTCACCCTCCAGACTTCACCTTCTCCTTGTCCTTCTTCTGCTTCTTCTGATTCACCCTCCAGACTTCACCTTCTCCTTCTCCTTCTTCTGCTTCTTCTGATTGACCCTCCAGACCTCACCTTCTCCTTCTCCTTCTTCTACTTCTTCTGATTCACCCTCCAGACTTCATCTTCTCCTTCTCCTTCTTCTGCTTCTTCTGATTCACCCTCCAGACTTCACCTTCTCCTTCTCCTTCTTCTGCTTCTTCTGCTTCACCCTCCTGACTTCACCTTCTCCTTCTCCTTCTTCTACTTCTTCTGATTCACCCTCCAGACTTCACCTTCTCCTTCTCCTTCTTCTGCTTCTTCTGCTTCACCCTCCAGACTTCACCTTCTCCTTCTCCTTCTTCTGCTTCTTCTGCTTCGCCCTCCAGACTTCACCTTCTCCTTCTCCATCTTCTGCTTCTTCTGCTTCACTCTCCTGACTTCACCTTCTCCTTCTCCTTCTTCTACTTCTTCTGATTCACCCTCCAGACTTCACCTTCTCCTTCTCCTTCTTCTGCTTCTTCTGCTTCACCCTCCAGACTTCAGCTTCTCCTTCTCCTTCTTCTGCTTCTTCTGCTGCGCCCTCCAGACTTCACCTTCTCCTTCTCCTTCTTCTGCTTCTTCTGCTTCGCCGTCCTGACTTCACCTTCTCCTTCTCCTTCTTCTACTTCTTCTGCTTCACCCCCCTGACTTCACCTGCTCCTTCTCCTTCTTCTGCTTCTTCTGATTCACCCTCCTAACTACACCTTCTCCTTCTCCTTCTTCTGCTTCTTCTGATTCACCCTCCTGACTTCACCTTCTCCTTCTCCTTCTTCTGCTTCTTCTGATTCACCCTCCAGACTTCACCTTCTCCTTCTCCTTCTTCTGCTTCTTCTGATTCACCCTCCAGACTTCACCTTCTCCTTCTCCTTCTTCTGCTTCTTCTGATTCACCCTCCAGACTTCATCTTCTCCTTCTCCTTCTTCTGCTTCTTCTGATTCACCCTCCAGACTTCACCTTCTCCTTCTCCTTCTTCTGCTTCTTCTGATTCACCCTCCAGACTTCACCTTCTCCTTCTCCTTCTTCTACTTCTTCTGATTCACCCTCCAGACTTCACCTTCTCCTTCTCCTTCTTATACTTCTTCAGATTCACCCTCCAGTCTTCACCTTCTCCTTCTCCTTCTTCTGTTTCTTCTGCTTCACCCTCCAGACTTCACCTTCTTCTTCTCTTTCTTCTGCTTCTTCTGATTCACCCTCCAGACTTCACCTTCTCCTTCTCCTTCTTCTGCTTCTTATGATTCACCCTCCAGACTTCACCTTCTCCTTCTCCTTCTTCTGCTTCTTCTGATTCACCCTCCAGACTTCACCATCTCCTTCTCCTTCTTCTGCTTCTTCTGATTCACCCTCCAGACTTCACCTTCTCCTTCTCCTTCTTCTACTCCTTCTGATTCACCCTCCAGACTTCACCTTCTCCTTCTCCTTCTTCTGCTTCTTCTGATTCACCCTCCAGACTTCACCTTCTCCTTCTCCTTATTCTGCTTCTTCTGATTCACCCTCCAGACTTCACCTTCTCCTTCTCCTTCTTCTGCTTCTTCTGATTCACCCTGCAGACTTCACCTTCTCCTTCTCCTTCTTCTGCTTCTTCTGATTCACCCTCCAGACTTCACCTTCTCCTTCTCCTTCTTCTGCTTCTTCTGATTCACCCTCCAGACTTCACCTTCTCCTTCTCCTTCTTCTACTTCTTCTGATTCACCCTCCAGACTTCACCTTCTCCTTCTCCTTCTTCTGCTTCTTCTGATTCACCCTCCAGACATCACCTTCTCCTTCTCCTTCTTCTACTTCTTCTGCTTCACCCTCCAGACTACACCTTCTCCTTCTCCTTCTTCTACTTCTTCTGATTCACCCTCCAGACTTCACCTTCTCCTTCTCCTTCTTCTGATTCACCCTCCAGACTTCACCTTCTCCTTCTCCTTATTCTGCTTCTTCTGATTCACCCTCCAGACTTCACCTTCTCCTTCTCCTTCTTCTGCTTCTTCTGATTCACCCTCCAGACTTCACCTTCTCCTTCTCCTTCTTCTGCTTCTTCTGATTCACCCTCCAGACTTCACCTTCTCCTTCTCCTTCTTCTACTTCTTCTGATTCACCCTCCAGACTTCACCTTCTCCTTCTCCTTCTTCTGCTTCTTCTGATTCACCCTCCTGACTTCACCTTCTCCTTCTCCTTCTTCTACATCTTCTGATTCACCCTCCTGACTTCACCTTCTCCTTCTCCTTCTTCTACTTCTTCTGCTTCACCCTCCAGACTTCACCTTCTCCTTCTCCTTATTCTGCTTCTTCTGAATCACCCTCCAGACTTCACCTTCTCCTTCTCCTTCTTCTGCTTCTTCTGATTCACCCTCCAGACTTCACCTTCTCCTTCTCCTTCTTCTACTTCTTCTGATTCACCCTCCAGACTTCACCTTCTCCTTCTCCTTCTTCTGCTTCTTCTGTTTCACCCTCCAGACTTCACCTTCTCCTTCTCCTTATTCTGCTTCTTCTGAATCACCCTCCAGACTTCACCTTCTCCTTCTCCTTCTTCTGCTTCTTCTGATTCACCCTCCAGACTTCACCTTCTCCTTCTCCTTCTTCTGCTTCTTCTGATTCACCCTCCAGACTTCACCTTCTCCTTCTCCTTCTTCTACTTCTTCTGATTCACCCTCCAGACTTCACCTTCTCCATCTCCTTCTTCTGCTTCTTCTGATTCACTCTCCAGACTTCACCTTCTCCTTCTCCTTCGACTACTTCTTCTGATTCACCCTCCAGACTTCTCCTTCTCCTTCTCCTTCTTCTGCTGCTTCTGATTCACCCTCCAGACTTCACCTTCTCCTTCTCCTTCTTCTACTTCTTCTGATTCACCCTCCAGACTTCACCTTCTCCTTCTCTTTCTTCTGCTTCTTCTGATTCACCCTCCAGTCTTCACCTTCTCCTTCTCCTTCTTCTGATTCTTCTGCTTCACCCTCCAGACTTCACCTTCTCCTTCTCCTTCTTCTGCTTCGTCTGCTTCACTCTCCTGACTTCACCTTCTCCTTCACCTTCTTCTACTTCTTCTGACTCACCCTCCAGACTTCACCTTCTCCTTCTCCTTCTTCTGCTTCTTCTTCTTCACCCTCCAGACTTCACCTTCTCCTTCTCCTTCTTCTGCTTCTTCTGCTGCGCCCTCCAGACTTCACCTTCTCCTTCTCCTTCTTCTGCTTCTTCTGCTTCACCCTCCTGACTTCACCTTCTCCTTCTCCTTCTTCTACTTCTTCTGCTTCACCCCCCTGACTTCACCTCTCCTTCTCCTTCTTCTGCTTCTTCTGATTCACCCTCCTAACTTTACCTTCTCCTTCTCCTTCTTCTGCTTCTTCTGATTCACCCTCCTGACTTCACCTTCTCCTTCTCCTTCTTCTGCTTCTTCTAATTCACCCTCCAGACTTCACCTTCTCCTTGTCCTTCTTCTGCTTCTTCTGATTCACCCTCCAGACTTCACCTTCTCCTTCTCCTTCTTCTGCTTCTTCTGATTGACCCTCCAGAACTCACCTTCTCCTTCTCCTTCTTCTACTTCTTCTGATTCACCCTCCAGACTTCATCTTCTCCTTCTCCTTCTTCTGCTTCTTCTGATTCACCCTCCAGACTTCACCTTCTCCTTCTCCTTCTTCTGCTTCTTCTGATTCACCCTCCAGACTTCACCTTCTCCTTCTCCTTCTTCTAATTCTTCTGATTCACCCTCCTGACTTCACCTTCTCCTTCTCCTTCTTCTGCTTCTTTTGCTTCACCCTCCAGACTTCACCTTCTCCTGCTCCTTCTTCTGCTTCTTCTGCTTCACCCTCCAGACTTCACCTTCTCCTTCTCCTTCTTCTGCTTCTTCTGCTTCACCCTCCTGACTTCACCTTCTCCTTCTCCTTCTTCTACTTCTTCTGATTCACCCTCCAGACTCCACCTTCTCCTTCTCCTTCTTCTGCTTCTTCTGCTTCTCCCTCCAGACCTCACCTTCTCCTTCTCCTTCTTCTACTTTTTCTGATTCACCCTCCAGACTTCACCTTCTCCTTCTCCTTCTTCTACTTCTTCTGATTCACCCTCCAGACTTCACCTTCTCCTTCTCCTTCTTCTACTTTTTCTGATTCACCCTCCTGACTTCACCTTCTCCTTCTCCTTCTTCTGCTTCTTCTGCTTCACCCTCCAGACTTCACCTTCTCCTTCTCCTTCTTCTGCTTCTTCTGCTTCACCCTCCTGACTTCCCCTTCTCCTTCTCCTTCTTCTACTTCTTCTGATTCACCCTCCAGACTTCACCTTCTCCTTCTCCTTCTTCTACTTCTTCTGATTCACCCTCCAGACTTCACCTTCTCCTTCTCCTTCTTCTGCTTCTTCTTCTTCACCCTCCAGACGTCACCTTCTCTTTCTCCTTCTTCTGCTTCTTCTGCTTCGCCCTCCAGACTTCACCTTCTCCTCCTCCTTCTTCTGCTTCTTCTGCTTCACCCTCCAGGCATCACCTTCTCCTTCTCCTTCTTCTGCTTCTTCTGCTTCTCCCTCATGACTTCACCTTCTCCTTCTCCTTCTTCTACTTCTTCTGATTCACCCTCCAGACTTCGCCTTCTCCTTCTTCTACTTCTTCTGATTCACCCTCCAGACTTCACCTTCTCCTTCTCCTTCTTCTACTTCTTCTGATTCACCCTCCAGTCTTCACCTTCTCCTTCTCCTTCTTCTGCTTCTTCTGATTCACCCTCCAGACTTCACCTTCTCCTTCTCCTTCTTCCGCTTCTTCTGATTCACCCTCCTGACTTCACCTTCTCCTTCTCCTTCTTCTGCTTCTTCTGATTCACCCTCCAGACTTCACCTTCTCCTTCTCCTTCTTCTACTTCTTCTGATTCACCCTCCAGAATTCACCTTCTCCTTCTCCTTCTTCTACTTTTTCTGATTCACCCTCCAGACTTCACCTTCTCCTTCTCCTTCTTCTACTTCTTCTGATTCACCCTCCAGACTTCACCTTCTCCTTCTCCTTCTTCTACTTCTTCTGATTCACCCTCCAGACTTCACCTTCTCCTTCTCCTTCTTCTCCTTCTTCTGATTCACCCTCCTGACTTCACCTTCTCCTTCTCCTTCTTCTGCTTCTTCTGCTTCACCCTCCAGACTTCACCTTCTCCTTCTCCTTCTTCTGCTTCTTCTGCTTCACCCTCCAGACTTCACCTTCTCCTTCTCCTTCTTCTGCTTCTTCTGCTTCACCCTCCTGACTTCACCTTCTGCTACTCCTTCTTCTACTTCTTCTGATTCACCCCCCAGACTTCACCTTCTCCTTCTCCTTCATCTGCTTTTTCTGCTTCACCCTCCAGAATTCACCTTCTCCTTCTCCTTCTTCTGCTTCTTCTGCTTCGCCCTCCAGACTTCAGCTTCTCCTTCTCCTTCTTCTGCTTCTTCTGCTTCACCCTCCAGACTTCACCTTCTCCTTCTCCTTCTTCTGCTTCTTCTGCTTCACCCTCCTGACTTCACCTTCTCCTTCTCCTTCTTCTACTTCTTCTGATTCACCCTCCAGACTTCACCTTCTCCTTCTCCTTCTTCTGCTTCTACGGCTTCACCCTCCAGACTTCACCTTCTCCTTCTCCTTCTTCTGCTTCTTCTGCTGCGCCATCCAGACTTGACCTTCTCCTTCTCCTTCTTCTGCTTCTTCTGCTTCACCCTCCTGACTTCACCTTCTCCTTCTCCTTCTTCTACTTCTTCTGCTTCACCCCCCTGACTTCACCTTCTCCCTCTCCTTCTTCTGCTTCTTCTGATTCACCCTCTAAACTTCACCTTCTCCTTCTCCTTCTTCTGCTTCTTCTGATTCACCCTCCTGACCTCACCTTCTCCTTCTCCTTCTTCTGCTTCTTCTGATCCACCCTCCAGACTTCACCTTCTACTTCTCCTTCTTCTGCTTCTTCTGATTCACCCTCCAGACCTCACCTTCTCCTTCTCCTTCTTCTACTTCTTCTGATTCACCCTCCAGACTTCATCTTCTCCTTCTCCTTCTTCTGCTTCTTCTGATACACCCTCCAGACTTCACCTTCTCCTTCTCCTTCTTCTGCTTCTTCTGATTCACCCTCCAGACTTCACCTTCTCCTTCTCCTTCTTCTACTTCTTCTGATTCTCCCTCCAGACTTCACCTTCTTCTTCTCCTTCTTCTACTTCTTCTGATTCACCCTCCAGTCTTCACCTTCTCCTTCTCCTTCTTCTGCTTCTTCTGCTTCACCCTCCAGACTTCACCTTCTCCTTCTCTTTCTTCTGCTTCTTCTGATTCACCCTCCAGACTTCACCTTCTCCTTCTCCTTCTTCTGATTCTTCTGGTTCACCCTCCAGACTTCACCTTCTCCTTCTCCTTCTTCTGCTTCTTCTGGTTCACCCTCCTGACTTCACCTTCTCCTTCTCCTTCTTCTACTTCTTCTGATTCACCCTCCTGACTTCACCTTCTCCTTCTCCTTCTTCTACTTCTTCTGCTTCACCCTCCAGACTTCACCTTCTCCTTCTCCTTCTTCTGCTTCTTCTGATTCACCCTCCTGACCTCACCTTCTCTTTTTCCTTCTTCTGCTTCTTCTGATCCACCCTCCAGACTTCACCTTCTCCTTCTCCTTCTTCTGCTTCTTCTGATTCACCCTCCAGACTTCACCTTCTCCTTCTCCTTCTTCTGCTTCTTCTGATTCACCCTCCAGACTTCAACTTCTCCTTCTCCTTCTTCTACTTCTTCTGATTCACCCTCCAGACTTCATCTTCTCCTTCTCCTTCTTCTGCTTCTTTTGATTCACCCTCCAGACTTCACCTTCTCCTTCTCCTTCTTCTGCTTCTTCTGATTCACACTCCAGACTTCACCTTCTCCTTCTCCTTCTTCTACTTCTTCTGATTCACCCTCCAGACTTCACCTTCTCCTTCTCCTTCTTCTACTTCTTCTGATTCACCCTCCGGACTTCACCTTCTCCTTCTCCTTCTTCTGCTTCTTCTGATTCACCCTCCAGACTTCAGCTTCTACTTCTCCTTCTTCTGCTTCTTCTGATTCACCCTCCAGACTTCACCTTCTCCTTCTCCTTTTTCTGCTTCTTCTGATTCACCCTTCAGACTTCACCTTCTCCTTCTCCTTCTTCTGCTTCTTCTGATTCAACCTCCAGATCTCACCTTCTCCTTCTCCTTCTTCTACTTCTTCTGATTCACCCTCCAGACTTCATCTTCTCCTTCTCCTTCTTCTGCTTCTTCTGATTCACCCTCCAGACTTCACCTTCTCCTTCTCCTTCTTCTGCTTCTTCTGATTCACCCTCCAGACTTCACCTTCTCCTTCTCCTTCTTCTACTTCTTCTGATTCACCCTCCAGACTTCACCTTCTCCTTCTCCTTCTTCTGCATCTTCTGATTCACCCTCCAGACTTCACCTTCTCCTTCTCCTTCTTCTACTTCTTCTGATTCACCCTCCAGACTTCACCTTCTCCATCTCCTTCTTCTGCTTCTTCTGATTCACTCTCCAGACTTCACCTTCTCCTTCTCCTTCGACTACTTCTTCTGATTCACCCTCCAGACTTCTCCTTCTCCTTCTCCTTCTTCTGCTTCTTCTGATTCACCCTCCAGACTTCACCTTCTCCTTCTCCTTCTTCTACTTCTTCTGATTCACCCTCCAGACTTCACCTTCTCCTTCTCTTTCTTCTGCTTCTTCTGATTCACCCTCCAGTCTTCACCTTCTCCTTCTCCTTCTTCTGATTCTTCTGCTTCACCCTCCAGACTTCACCTTCTCCTTCTCCTTCTTCTGCTTCGTCTGCTTCACTCTCCTGACTTCACCTTCTCCTTCACCTTCTTCTACTTCTTCTGACTCACCCTCCAGACTTCACCTTCTCCTTCTCCTTCTTCTGCTTCTTCTTCTTCACCCTCCAGACTTCACCTTCTCCTTCTCCTTCTTCTGCTTCTTCTGCTGCGCCCTCCAGACTTCACCATCTCCTTCTCCTTCTTCTGCTTCTTCTGCTTCACCCTCCTGACTTCACCTTCTCCTTCTCCTTCTTCTACTTCTTCTGCTTCACCCCCCTGACTTCACCTCTCCTTCTCCTTCTTCTGCTTCTTCTGATTCACCCTCCTAACTTTACCTTCTCCTTCTCCTTCTTCTGCTTCTTCTGATTCACCCTCCTGACTTCACCTTCTCCTTCTCCTTCTTCTGCTTCTTCTAATTCACCCTCCAGACTTCACCTTCTCCTTGTCCTTCTTCTGCTTCTTCTGATTCACCCTCCAGACTTCACCTTCTCCTTCTCCTTCTTCTGCTTCTTCTGATTGACCCTCCAGAACTCACCTTCTCCTTCTCCTTCTTCTACTTCTTCTGATTCACCCTCCAGACTTCATCTTCTCCTTCTCCTTCTTCTGCTTCTTCTGATTCACCCTCCAGACTTCACCTTCTCCTTCTCCTTCTTCTGCTTCTTCTGATTCACCCTCCAGACTTCACCTTCTCCTTCTCCTTCTTCTAATTCTTCTGATTCACCCTCCTGACTTCACCTTCTCCTTCTCCTTCTTCTGCTTCTTTTGCTTCACCCTCCAGACTTCACCTTCTCCTGCTCCTTCTTCTGCTTCTTCTGCTTCACCCTCCAGACTTCACCTTCTCCTTCTCCTTCTTCTGCTTCTTCTGCTTCACCCTCCTGACTTCACCTTCTCCTTCTCCTTCTTCTACTTCTTCTGATTCACCCTCCAGACTCCACCTTCTCCTTCTCCTTCTTCTGCTTCTTCTGCTTCTCCCTCCAGACCTCACCTTCTCCTTCTCCTTCTTCTACTTCTTCTGATTCACCCTCCAGACTTCACCTTCTCCTTCTCCTTCTTCTACTTCTTCTGATTCACCCTCCAGACTTCACCTTCTCCTTCTCCTTCTTCTACTTTTTCTGATTCACCCTCCTGACTTCACCTTCTCCTTCTCCTTCTTCTGCTTCTTCTGCTTCACCCTCCAGACTTCACCTTCTCCTTCTCCTTCTTCTGCTTCTTCTGCTTCACCCTCCTGACTTCCCCTTCTCCTTCTCCTTCTTCTACTTCTTCTGATTCACCCTCCAGACTTCACCTTCTCCTTCTCCTTCTTCTACTTCTTCTGATTCACCCTCCAGACTTCACCTTCTCCTTCTCCTTCTTCTGCTTCTTCTTCTTCACCCTCCAGACGTCACCTTCTCTTTCTCCTTCTTCTGCTTCTTCTGCTTCGCCCTCCAGACTTCACCTTCTCCTCCTCCTTCTTCTGCTTCTTCTGCTTCACCCTCCAGGCATCACCTTCTCCTTCTCCTTCTTCTGCTTCTTCTGCTTCTCCCTCATGACTTCACCTTCTCCTTCTCCTTCTTCTACTTCTTCTGATTCACCCTCCAGACTTCGCCTTCTCCTTCTTCTACTTCTTCTGATTCACCCTCCAGACTTCACCTTCTCCTTCTCCTTCTTCTACTTCTTCTGATTCACCCTCCAGTCTTCACCTTCTCCTTCTCCTTCTTCTGCTTCTTCTGATTCACCCTCCAGACTTCACCTTCTCCTTCTCCTTCTTCCGCTTCTTCTGATTCACCCTCCTGACTTCACCTTCTCCTTCTCCTTCTTCTGCTTCTTCTGATTCACCCTCCAGACTTCACCTTCTCCTTCTCCTTCTTCTACTTCTTCTGATTCACCCTCCAGAATTCACCTTCTCCTTCTCCTTCTTCTACTTTTTCTGATTCACCCTCCAGACTTCACCTTCTCCTTCTCCTTCTTCTACTTCTTCTGATTCACCCTCCAGACTTCACCTTCTCCTTCTCCTTCTTCTACTTCTTCTGATTCACCCTCCAGACTTCACCTTCTCCTTCTCCTTCTTCTCCTTCTTCTGATTCACCCTCCTGACTTCACCTTCTCCTTCTCCTTCTTCTGCTTCTTCTGCTTCACCCTCCAGACTTCACCTTCTCCTTCTCCTTCTTCTGCTTCTTCTGCTTCACCCTCCAGACTTCACCTTCTCCTTCTCCTTCTTCTGCTTCTTCTGCTTCACCCTCCTGACTTCACCTTCTGCTACTCCTTCTTCTACTTCTTCTGATTTACCCCCCAGACTTCACCTTCTCCTTCTCCTTCATCTGCTTTTTCTGCTTCACCCTCCAGAATTCACCTTCTCCTTCTCCTTCTTCTGCTTCTTCTGCTTCGCCCTCCAGACTTCAGCTTCTCCTTCTCCTTCTTCTGCTTCTTCTGCTTCACCCTCCAGACTTCACCTTCTCCTTCTCCTTCTTCTGCTTCTTCTGCTTCACCCTCCTGACTTCACCTTCTCCTTCTCCTTCTTCTACTTCTTCTGATTCACCCTCCAGACTTCACCTTCTCCTTCTCCTTCTTCTGCTTCTACGGCTTCACCCTCCAGACTTCACCTTCTCCTTCTCCTTCTTCTGCTTCTTCTGCTGCGCCATCCAGACTTGACCTTCTCCTTCTCCTTCTTCTGCTTCTTCTGCTTCACCCTCCTGACTTCACCTTCTCCTTCTCCTTCTTCTACTTCTTCTGCTTCACCCCCCTGACTTCACCTTCTCCCTCTCCTTCTTCTGCTTCTTCTGATTCACCCTCTAAACTTCACCTTCTCCTTCTCCTTCTTCTGCTTCTTCTGATTCACCCTCCTGACCTCACCTTCTCCTTCTCCTTCTTCTGCTTCTTCTGATCCACCCTCCAGACTTCACCTTCTACTTCTCCTTCTTCTGCTTCTTCTGATTCACCCTCCAGACCTCACCTTCTCCTTCTCCTTCTTCTACTTCTTCTGATTCACCCTCCAGACTTCATCTTCTCCTTCTCCTTCTTCTGCTTCTTCTGATACACCCTCCAGACTTCACCTTCTCCTTCTCCTTCTTCTGCTTCTTCTGATTCACCCTCCAGACTTCACCTTCTCCTTCTCCTTCTTCTACTTCTTCTGATTCTCCCTCCAGACTTCACCTTCTTCTTCTCCTTCTTCTACTTCTTCTGATTCACCCTCCAGTCTTCACCTTCTCCTTCTCCTTCTTCTGCTTCTTCTGCTTCACCCTCCAGACTTCACCTTCTCCTTCTCTTTCTTCTGCTTCTTCTGATTCACCCTCCAGACTTCACCTTCTCCTTCTCCTTCTTCTGATTCTTCTGGTTCACCCTCCAGACTTCACCTTCTCCTTCTCCTTCTTCTGCTTCTTCTGGTTCACCCTCCTGACTTCACCTTCTCCTTCTCCTTCTTCTACTTCTTCTGATTCACCCTCCTGACTTCACCTTCTCCTTCTCCTTCTTCTACTTCTTCTGCTTCACCCTCCAGACTTCACCTTCTCCTTCTCCTTCTTCTGCTTCTTCTGATTCACCCTCCTGACCTCACCTTCTCCTTCTCCTTCTTCTGCTTCTTCTGATCCACCCTCCAGACTTCACCTTCTCCTTCTCCTTCTTCTGCTTCTTCTGATTCACCCTCCAGACTTCACCTTCTCCTTCTCCTTCTTCTGCTTCTTCTGATTCACCCTCCAGACTTCAACTTCTCCTTCTCCTTCTTCTACTTCTTCTGATTCACCCTCCAGACTTCATCTTCTCCTTCTCCTTCTTCTGCTTCTTTTGATTCACCCTCCAGACTTCACCTTCTCCTTCTCCTTCTTCTGCTTCTTCTGATTCACACTCCAGACTTCACCTTCTCCTTCTCCTTCTTCTACTTCTTCTGATTCACCCCCCAGACTTCACCTTCTCCTTCTCCTTCTTCTACTTCTTCTGATTCACCCTCCGGACTTCACCTTCTCCTTCTCCTTCTTCTGCTTCTTCTGATTCACCCTCCAGACTTCAGCTTCTACTTCTCCTTCTTCTGCTTCTTCTGATTCACCCTCCAGACTTCACCTTCTCCTTCTCCTTTTTCTGCTTCTTCTGATTCACCCTTCAGACTTCACCTTCTCCTTCTCCTTCTTCTGCTTCTTCTGATTCAACCTCCAGATCTCACCTTCTCCTTCTCCTTCTTCTACTTCTTCTGATTCACCCTCCAGACTTCATCTTCTCCTTCTCCTTCTTCTGCTTCTTCTGATTCACCCTCCAGATTTCACCTTCTCCTTCTCCTTCTTCTGCTTCTTCTGATTCACCCTCCAGACTTCGCCTTCCCCTTCTCCTTCTTCTACTTCTTCTGATTCACCCTCCAGACTTCACCTTCTCCTTCTCATTCTTCTACTTCTTCTGATTCACCCTCCAGTCTTCACCTTCTCCTTCTCCTTCTTCTGCTTCTTCTGATTGACCCTCCAGACTTCACCTTCTCCTTCTCCTTCTTCTGCTTCTTCTGATTCACCCTCCTGACTTCACCTTCTCCTTCTCCTTCTTCTGCTTCTTCTGATTCACCCTCCAGACTTCACCTTCTCCTTCTCCTTCTTCTACTTCTTCTGATTCACCCTCCAGACTTCACCTTCTCCTTCTACTTCTTCTGCTTCTTCTGATTCACACTCCAGACTTCACCTTCTCCATCTCCTTCTTCTGCTTCTTCTCATTCACCCTCCATACTTCACCTTCTCCTTCTCCTTCTTCTGCTTCTTCTGATTCACCCTCCAGACTTCACCTTCTTCTTCTCCTTCTTCTGCTTCTTCTGATTCACCCTCCAGACTTCACCTTCTCCTTCTGCTTCTTCTACTTCTTCTGATCGCCCTCCAGACTTCACCTTCTCCTTCTCCTTCTTCTGCTTCTTCTGATTCACCCTCCAGACTTCACCTTCTCCTTCTCCTTCGTCTACTTCTCCTGATTCACCCTCCAAACTACACCTTCTCCTTCTCCTTCTTCTACTTCTTCTAATTCACCCTCCAGACTTCACCTTCTCCTTCTCCTTCTTCTGCTTCTTCTGATTCACCCTCCAGACTTCATCTTCTCCTTCTCCTTCTTCTACTTCTTCTGATTCACCCTCCAGACTTCACCTTCTCCTTCTCCTTCTTCTACTTCTTCTGATTCACCCTCCAGACTTCACCTTCTCCTTCTCCTTCTTCTACTTGTTCTGATTCACCCTCCTGACTTCACCTTCTCCTTCTCCTTCTTCTGCTTCTTCTGCTTCACCCTCCAGACTTCACCTTCTCCTTCTCCTTCTTCTGCTTCTTCTGATTCACCCTCCAGACTTCACCTTCTCCTTCTCCTTCTTCTACTTCTTCTGATTCACCCTCCAGACTTCACCTTCTTCTTCTCCTTCTTCTACTTCTTCTGATTCACCCTCCAGTCTTCACCTTCTCCTTCTCCTTCTTCTGCTTCTTTTGATTCACCCTCCAGACTTCACCTTCTCCTTCTCCTTCTTCTGCATCTTCTGATTCACCCTCCGGACTTCACCTTCTCCTTCTCCTTCTTCTGCTTCTTCTGATTCACCCTCCAGACTTCACCTTCTCCTTCTCCATCTTCTGCTTCTTCTGATTCACACTTCAGACTTCACCTTCTCCTTCTCCTTCTTCTGCTTCTTCTCATTCACCCTCCAGACCTCACCTTCTCCTTCTCCTTCTTCTACTTCTTATGATTCACCCTCCAGACTTCACCTTCTCCTTCTCCTTCTTCTGCTTCTTCTGATTCACCCTCCAGACTTAACCTTCTCCTTCTCCTTCTTCTGCTTCTTCTGATTCACCCTCCAGACTTCGCCTTCTCCTTCTGCTTCTTCTCCTTCTTCTGATTCACCCTCCAGACTTCAACATCTCCTTCTCCTTCTTCTA
The DNA here is from genome assembly GCF_052327205.1 of Somniosus microcephalus. Classification (NCBI taxonomy): domain Eukaryota; kingdom Metazoa; phylum Chordata; class Chondrichthyes; order Squaliformes; family Somniosidae; genus Somniosus; species Somniosus microcephalus. The sequence continues at coordinate 46,754 of NW_028226211.1, read as the reverse complement.
CTTATTCTGATTCACCCTCCAGTCTTCACCTTCTCCTTCGCCTTCTTCTGCTTCTTCTGATTCACCCTCCAGACTTCACCTTCTCCTTCTCCTTCTTCTGCTTCTTCTGATTCACCCTCCAGACTTCACCTTCTCCTTCTCCTTCTTCTGCTTCTTCTGATTCACCCTCCAGACTTCACCTTCTCCTTCTCCTTCTTCTGCTTCTTCTGATTCACCCTCCAGACTTCATCTTCTCCTTCTCCTTCTTCTACTTCTTCTGATTCACCCTCCAGACTTCACCTTCTCCTTCTCCTGCTTCTGCTTCTTCTGATTCATCCTCCAGACTTCACCTTCTCCTTCTCCTTCTTCTGCTTCTTCTGCTTCACCATCCAGACTTCACCTTCTCCTTCTCCTTCTTCTACTTCTTCTGCTTCGCCCTCCAGACTTCACCTTCTCCTTCTCCTTCTTCTGCTTCTTCTGCTTCACCCTCCAGACTTCACCTTCTCCTTCTCCTTCTTCTGCTTCTTCTGCTTCACCCTCCTGACTTCACCTTCTCCTTCTCCTTCTTCTACTTCTTCTGATTCACCCTTCAGACTTCACCTTCTCCTTCTCCTTCTTCTGCTTCTTCTGCTACACCCTCCAGACTTCACCTTCACCTTCTCCTTCTTCTGCTTCTTCTGCTGCGCCCGCCAGACTTCACCTTCTCCTTCTCCTTCTTCTGCTTCTTCTGCTTCACCTTCCTGACTTCGCCTTCTCCTTCTCCTTCTTCTACTTTTTCTGCTTCACCCCCCTGACTTCACCTTCTCCTTCTCCTTCTTCTGCTTCTTCTGATTCACCCTCCTAACTTTACCTTCTCCTTCTCCTTCTTCTGCTTCTTCTGATTCACCCTCCTGACTTCACCTTCTCCTTCTCCTTCTTCTACGTCTTCTGATTCACCCTCCAGACTTCACCATCTCCTTCTCCTTCTTCTACTTCTTCTGATTCACCCTCCAGACTTCACCTTCTCCTTCTCCTTCTTCTACCTCTTCTGATTCACCCTCCAGACTTCACCTTCTCCTTCTCCTTCTTCTACTTCTTCTGATTCACCCTCCAGTCTTCACCTTCTACTTCTCCTTCTTCTGCTTCTTCTGCTTCACCCTCTAGACTTCACCTTCTCCTTCTCTTTCTTCTGCTTCTTCTGATTCACCCTCCAGACTTCACCTTCTCCTTCTCCTTCTTCTGATTCTTCTGATTCACACTCCAGACTTCACCTTCTCCTTCTCCTTCTTCTGCTTCTTCTGATTCACCCTCCTGACTTCACCTTCTCCTTCTCCTTCTTCTACTTCTTCTGATTCACCCTCATGACTTCACCTTCTCCTTCTCCTTCTTCTACTTCTTCTGCTTCACCCTCCAGACTTCACCTTCTCCTTCTCCTTCTTCTACTTCTTCTGATTCACACTCCAGACTTCACCTTCTCCTTCTCCTTCTTCTGCTTCTTCTGATTCACCCTCCAGACTTCACCTTCTCCTTCTCCTTATTCTGCTTCTTCTGATTCACCCTCCAGACTTCACCTTCTCCTTCTCCTTCTTCTGCTTCTTCTGATTCACTCTTCAGACTTCACCTTCTCCTTCCCCTTCTTCTGCTTCTTCTGATTCACCCTCCAGACTTCACCTTCTCCTTCTCCTTCTTCTACTTATTCTGATTCACCCTCCAGACTTCATCTTCTCCTTCTCCTTCTTCTGCTTCTTCTGATTCACCCTCCAGACTTCACCTTCTCCTTCTCCTTCTTCTGCTTCTTCTGATTCACCCTCCAGACTTCAACTTCTCCTTCTCCTTGTTCTACTTCTTCTGATTCACCCTCCAGACTTCACCTTCTCCTTCTCCTTCTTCTACTTCTTCTGATTCACCCTCCAGACTTCACCTTCTCCTTCTCCTTCTTCTGCTTCTTCTGATTCACCCTCCAGACTTCACCTTCTCCTTCTCCTTCTTCTGCTTCTTCTGATACACCCTCCAGACTTCACATTCTCCTTCTCCTTCTTCTGCTTCTTCTGGTTCACCCTTCAGACTTCACCTTCTCCTTCTCCTTCTTCTGCTTCTTCTGATTCACCCTCCAGACCTCAACTTCTCCTTCTCCTTCTTCTAATTCTTCTGATTCACCCTCCAGACTTCATCTTCTCCTTCTCCTTCTTCTGCTTCTTCTGATTCACCCTCCAGACTTCACCTTCTCCTTCTCCTTCTTCTGCTTCTTCTGATTCACCCTCCAGACTTCGCCTTGTCCTTCTCCTTCTTCTACTTCTTCTGATTCACCCTCCAGACTTCACCTTCTCCTTCTCCTTCTTCTACTTCTTCTGATTCAACCTCCAGTCTTCACCTTCTCCTTCTACTTCTTCTGCTTCTTCTGATTCACCCTCCAGACTTCACCTTCTCCTTCTCCTTCTTCTGCTTCTTCTGATTCACCCTCCTGACTTCACCTTCTCCTTCTCCTTCTTCTACTTCTTCTGATTCACCCTCATGACTTCACCTTCTCCTTCTCCTTCTTCTACTTCTTCTGCTTCACCCTCCAGACTTCACCTTCTCCTTCTCCTTATTCTACTTCTTCTGATTCACCCTCCAGACTTCACCTTCTCCTTCTCCTTCTTCTGCTTCTTCTGATTCACCCTCCAGACTTCACCTTCTCCTTCTCCTTATTCTGCTTCTTCTGATTCACCCTCCAGACTTCACCTTCTCCTTCTCCTTCTTCTGCTTCTTCTGATTCACTCTTCAGACTTCACCTTCTCCTTCCCCTTCTTCTGCTTCTTCTGATTCACCCTCCAGACTTCACCTTCTCCTTCTCCTTCTTCTACTTATTCTGATTCACCCTCCAGACTTCATCTTCTCCTTCTCCTTCTTCTGCTTCTTCTGATTCACCCTCCAGACTTCACCTTCTCCTTCTTCTGCTTCTTCTGATTCACCCTCCTGACTTCAACTTCTCCTTCTCCTTGTTCTACTTCTTCTGATTCACCCTCCAGACTTCACCTTCTCCTTCTCCTTCTTCTACTTCTTCTGATTCACCCTCCAGACTTCACCTTCTCCTTCTCCTTCTTCTGCTTCTTCTGATTCACCCTCCAGACTTCACCTTCTCCTTCTCCTTCTTCTGCTTCTTCTGATACACCCTCCAGACTTCACCTTCTTCTTCTCCTTCTTCTGCTTCTTCTGGTTCACCCTTCAGACTTCACCTTCTCCTTCTCCTTCTTCTGCTTCTTCTGATTCACCCTCCAGACCTCAACTTCTCCTTCTCCTTCTTCTAATTCTTCTGATTCACCCTCCAGACTTCATCTTCTCCTTCTCCTTCTTCTGCTTCTTCTGATTCACCCTCCAGACTTCACCTTCTCCTTCTCCTTCTTCTGCTTCTTCTGATTCACCCTCCAGACTTCGCCTTCTCCTTCTCCTTCTTCTACTTCTTCTGATTCACCCTCCAGCCTTCACCTTCTCCTTCTCCTTCTTCTACTTCTTCTGATTCAACCTCCAGTCTTCACCTTCTCCTTCTCCTTCTTCTGCTTCTTCTGATACACCCTCCAGACTTCACCTTCTCCTTCTCCTTCTTCTGCTTCTTCTGATTCACCCTCCTGACTTCACCTTCTCCTTCTCCTTCTTCTGCTTCTTCAGATTCACCCTCCAGACTTCACCTTCTCCTTCTCCTTCTTCTACTTCTTCTGATTCACCCTCCAGACTTCACCTTCTCCTTCTACTTCTTCTGCTTCTTCTGATTCACCCTCCAGACTTCACCTTCTCCTTCTCCTTCTTCTGCTTCTTCTGATTCACCCTCCAGACTTCACCTTCTCCTTCTCCTTCTTCTGCTTCTGCTGATTCACCCTCCAGACTTCACCTTCTCCTTCTCCTTCTTCTGCTTCTTCTGATTCACCCTCCAGACTTCACCTTCTCCTTCTCCTTCTTCTACTTCTTCTGATTCACCCTCCAGACTTCACCTTCTCCTTCTCCTTCTTCTACTTCTTTTGATTCACCCTCCAGACTTCACCTTCTCCTTCTCCTTCTTCTGCTTCTTCTGATTCACCCTCCAGACTTCACCTTCTACTTCTCCTTCTTCTGCTTCTTCTGATTCACCCTCCATACTTCACCTTCTCCTTCTCCTTCTTCTGCTTCTTCTGATTCACCCTTCAGACTTCACCTTCTCCTTCTCCTTCTTCTGCTTCTTCTGATTCACCCTCCAGACCTCACCTTCTCCTTCTCCTTCTTCTAATTCTTCTGATTCACCCTCCAGACTTCATCTTCTCCTTCTCCTTCTTCTGCTTCTTCTGATTCACCCTCCAGACTTCACCTTCTCCTTCTCCTTCTTCTACTTCTTCTGCTTCTCCCTCCTGACTTCACCTTCTCCTTCTCCTTCTTCTACTTCTTCTGATTCACCCTCCAGACTTCACCTTCTCCTTCTCCTTCTTCTGCTTCTTATGCTTCACCCTCCAGACTTCACCTTCTCCTTCTCCTTCTTCTGCTTCTTCTGCTTCACCCTCCTGACTTCACCTTCTCCTTCTCCTTCTTCTACTTCTTCTGATTCACCCTCCTAACTTCACCTTCGCCTTCTCCTTCTTCTGCCTCTTCTGATTCACCCTCCTGACTTCACCTTCTCCTTCTCCTTCTTCTGCTTCTTCTGATTCACCCTCCAGACTTCACCTTCTCCTTCTCCTTCTTCTGCTTCTTCTGATTCACCCTCCAGACTTCACCTTCTCCTTCTCCTTCTTCTGCTTCTTCTGATTCACCCTCCAGACCTCACCTTCTCCTTCTCCTTCTTCTACTTCTTCTGATTCACCCTCCAGACTTCATCTTCTCCTTCTCCTTCTTCTGCTTCTTCTGATTCACCCTCCAGACTTCACCTTCTCCTTCTCCTTCTTCTGCTTCTTCTGATTCACCCTCCAGACCTCACCATCTCCTTCTCCTTCTTCTACTTCTTCTGATTCACCCTCCAGACTTCACCTTTTCCTTCTGCCTCTTCTACTTCTTCTGATTCACCCTCCAGACTTCACCTTCTCCTTCTCCTTCTTCTGCTTCTTCTGATTCACCCTCCAGACTTCAAATTCTCCTTCTCCTTCTTCTGCTTCTTCTGATTCACCCTCCTGACTTCACCTTCTCCTTCTCCTTCTTCTGCTTCTTCTGATTCACCCTCCAGACTTCACCTTCTCCTTCTCCTTCTTCTACTTCTTCTGATTCACCCTCCAGACTTCACCTTCTCCTTCTACTTCTTCTGCTTCTTCTGATTCACCCTCCAGACTTCACCTTCTCCTTCTCCTTCTTCTACTTCTTCTGATTCACCCTCCAGTCTTCACCTTCTACTTCTCCTTCTTCTGCTTCTTCTGCTTCACCCTCTAGACTTCACCTTCTCCTTCTCTTTCTTCTGCTTCTTCTGATTCACCCTCCAGACTTCACCTTCTCCTTCTCCTTCTTCTGATTCTTCTGATTCACACTCCAGACTTCACCTTCTCCTTCTCCTTCTTCTGCTTCTTCTGATTCACCCTCCTGACTTCACCTTCTCCTTCTCCTTCTTCTACTTCTTCTGATTCACCCTCATGACTTCACCTTCTCCTTCTCCTTCTTCTACTTCTTCTGCTTCACCCTCCAGACTTCACCTTCTCCTTCTCCTTCTTCTACTTCTTCTGATTCACACTCCAGACTTCACCTTCTCCTTCTCCTTCTTCTGCTTCTTCTGATTCACCCTCCAGACTTCACCTTCTCCTTCTCCTTATTCTGCTTCTTCTGATTCACCCTCCAGACTTCACCTTCTCCTTCTCCTTCTTCTGCTTCTTCTGATTCACTCTTCAGACTTCACCTTCTCCTTCCCCTTCTTCTGCTTCTTCTGATTCACCCTCCAGACTTCACCTTCTCCTTCTCCTTCTTCTACTTATTCTGATTCACCCTCCAGACTTCATCTTCTCCTTCTCCTTCTTCTGCTTCTTCTGATTCACCCTCCAGACTTCACCTTCTCCTTCTCCTTCTTCTGCTTCTTCTGATTCACCCTCCAGACTTCAACTTCTCCTTCTCCTTGTTCTACTTCTTCTGATTCACCCTCCAGACTTCACCTTCTCCTTCTCCTTCTTCTACTTCTTCTGATTCACCCTCCAGACTTCACCTTCTCCTTCTCCTTCTTCTGCTTCTTCTGATTCACCCTCCAGACTTCACCTTCTCCTTCTCCTTCTTCTGCTTCTTCTGATACACCCTCCAGACTTCACATTCTCCTTCTCCTTCTTCTGCTTCTTCTGGTTCACCCTTCAGACTTCACCTTCTCCTTCTCCTTCTTCTGCTTCTTCTGATTCACCCTCCAGACCTCAACTTCTCCTTCTCCTTCTTCTAATTCTTCTGATTCACCCTCCAGACTTCATCTTCTCCTTCTCCTTCTTCTGCTTCTTCTGATTCACCCTCCAGACTTCACCTTCTCCTTCTCCTTCTTCTGCTTCTTCTGATTCACCCTCCAGACTTCGCCTTCTCCTTCTCCTTCTTCTACTTCTTCTGATTCACCCTCCAGACTTCACCTTCTCCTTCTCCTTCTTCTACTTCTTCTGATTCAACCTCCAGTCTTCACCTTCTCCTTCTACTTCTTCTGCTTCTTCTGATTCACCCTCCAGACTTCACCTTCTCCTTCTCCTTCTTCTGCTTCTTCTGATTCACCCTCCTGACTTCACCTTCTCCTTCTCCTTCTTCTACTTCTTCTGATTCACCCTCATGACTTCACCTTCTCCTTCTCCTTCTTCTACTTCTTCTGCTTCACCCTCCAGACTTCACCTTCTCCTTCTCCTTATTCTACTTCTTCTGATTCACCCTCCAGACTTCACCTTCTCCTTCTCCTTCTTCTGCTTCTTCTGATTCACCCTCCAGACTTCACCTTCTCCTTCTCCTTATTCTGCTTCTTCTGATTCACCCTCCAGACTTCACCTTCTCCTTCTCCTTCTTCTGCTTCTTCTGATTCACTCTTCAGACTTCACCTTCTCCTTCCCCTTCTTCTGCTTCTTCTGATTCACCCTCCAGACTTCACCTTCTCCTTCTCCTTCTTCTACTTATTCTGATTCACCCTCCAGACTTCATCTTCTCCTTCTCCTTCTTCTGCTTCTTCTGATTCACCCTCCAGACTTCACCTTCTCCTTCTTCTGCTTCTTCTGATTCACCCTCCAGACTTCAACTTCTCCTTCTCCTTGTTCTACTTCTTCTGATTCACCCTCCAGACTTCACCTTCTCCTTCTCCTTCTTCTACTTCTTCTGATTCACCCTCCAGACTTCACCTTCTCCTTCTCCTTCTTCTGCTTCTTCTGATTCACCCTCCAGACTTCACCTTCTCCTTCTCCTTCTTCTGCTTCTTCTGATACACCCTCCAGACTTCACCTTCTTCTTCTCCTTCTTCTGCTTCTTCTGGTTCACCCTTCAGACTTCACCTTCTCCTTCTCCTTCTTCTGCTTCTTCTGATTCACCCTCCAGACCTCAACTTCTCCTTCTCCTTCTTCTAATTCTTCTGATTCACCCTCCAGACTTCATCTTCTCCTTCTCCTTCTTCTGCTTCTTCTGATTCACCCTCCAGACTGCACCTTCTCCTTCTCCTTCTTCTGCTTCTTCTGATTCACCCTCCAGACTTCGCCTTCTCCTTCTCCTTCTTCTACTTCTTCTGATTCACCCTCCAGACTTCACCTTCTCCTTCTCCTTCTTCTACTTCTTCTGATTCAACCTCCAGTCTTCACCTTCTCCTTCTCCTTCTTCTGCTTCTTCTGATACACCCTCCAGACTTCACCTTCTCCTTCTCCTTCTTCTGCTTCTTCTGATTCACCCTCCTGACTTCACCTTCTCCTTCTCCTTCTTCTGCTTCTTCAGATTCACCCTCCAGACTTCACCTTCTCCTTCTCCTTCTTCTACTTCTTCTGATTCACCCTCCAGACTTCACCTTCTCCTTCTACTTCTTCAGCTTCTTCTGATTCACCCTCCAGACTTCACCTTCTCCTTCTCCTTCTTCTGCTTCTTCTGATTCACCCTCCAGACTTCACCTTCTCCTTCTCCTTCTTCTGCTTCTGCTGATTCACCCTCCAGACTTCACCTTCTCCTTCTCCTTCTTCTGCTTCTTCTGATTCACCCTCCAGACTTCACCTTCTCCTTCTCCTTCTTCTACTTCTTCTGATTCACCCTCCAGACTTCACCTTCTCCTTCTCCTTCTTCTAATTCTTCTGATTCACCCTCCAGACTTCATCTTCTCCTTCTCCTTCTTCTGCTTCTTCTGATTCACCCTCCAGACTTCACCTTCTCCTTCTCCTTCTTCTACTTCTTCTGCTTCTCCCTCCTGACTTCACCTTCTCCTTCTCCTTCTTCTACTTCTTCTGATTCACCCTCCAGACTTCACCTTCTCCTTCTCCTTCTTCTGCTTCTTATGCTTCACCCTCCAGACTTCACCTTCTCCTTCTCCTTCTTCTGCTTCTTCTGCTTCACCCTCCTGACTTCACCTTCTCCTTCTCCTTCTTCTACTTCTTCTGATTCACCCTCCTAACTTCACCTTCGCCTTCTCCTTCTTCTGCCTCTTCTGATTCACCCTCCTGACTTCACCTTCTCCTTCTCCTTCTTCTGCTTCTTCTGATTCACCCTCCAGACTTCACCTTCTCCTTCTCCTTCTTCTGCTTCTTCTGATTCACCCTCCAGACTTCACCTTCTCCTTCTCCTTCTTCTGCTTCTTCTGATTCACCCTCCAGACCTCACCTTCTCCTTCTCCTTCTTCTACTTCTTCTGATTCACCCTCCAGACTTCATCTTCTCCTTCTCCTTCTTCTGCTTCTTCTGATTCACCCTCCAGACTTCACCTTCTCCTTCTCCTTCTTCTGCTTCTTCTGATTCACCCTCCAGACCTCACCATCTCCTTCTCCTTCTTCTACTTCTTCTGATTCACCCTCCAGACTTCACCTTCTCCTTCTGCCTCTTCTACTTCTTCTGATTCACCCTCCAGACTTCACCTTCTCCTTCTCCTTCTTCTGCTTCTTCTGATTCACCCTCCAGACTTCAAATTCTCCTTCTCCTTCTTCTGCTTCTTCTGATTCACCCTCCTGACTTCACCTTCTCCTTCTCCTTCTTCTGCTTCTTCTGATTCACCCTCCAGACTTCACCTTCTCCTTCTCCTTCTTCTACTTCTTCTGATTCACCCTCCAGACTTCACCTTCTCCTTCTACTTCTTCTGCTTCTTCTGATTCACCCTCCAGACTTCACCTTCTCCTTCTCCTTCTTCTGCTTCTTCTGATTCACCCTCCAGACTTCACCTTCTCCTTCTCCTTCTTCTGCTTCTTCAGATTCACCCTCCAGACTTCACCTTCTCCTTCTCCTTCTTCTGCTTCTTCTGATTCACCGTCCAGACTTCACCTTCTCCTTCTCCTTCTTCTACTTCTTCTGATTTACCCTCCAGACTTCACCTTCTCCTTCTCCTTCTTCTGCTTTTTCTGATTCACCCTCCAGACTTCACCTTCTCCTTCTCCTTCGTCTACTTCTTCTGATTCACTCTCCAGACTACACCTTCTCCTTCTCCTTCTTCTACTTCTTCTGATTCACCCTCCAGACTACACCTTCTCCTTCTCCTTCTTCTACTTCTTCTGATTCACCCTACAGACTTCACCTTCTCCTTCTCCTTCTTCTACTTCTTCTGATTCACCCTCCAGACTTCACCTTCTCCTTCTCCTTCTTCTACTTCTTCTAATTCACCCTCCTGACTTCACCTTCTCCATCTCCTTCTTCTGCTTCTTCTGCTTCACCCTCCAGACTTCACCTTAACCTTCTCCTTCTTCTGCTTCTTCTGCTTCACCCTCCAGACTTCACCTTCTCCTTCTCCTTCTTCTACTTCTTCTGCTTCGCCCTCCAGACTTCAGCTTCTCCTTCTCCTTCTTCTGCTTCTTCTGCTTCACCCTCCAGACTTCACCTTCTCCTTCTCCTTCTTCTGCTTCTTCTGCTTCACCCTCCTGACTTCACCTTCTCCTTCTCCTTCTTCTAATTCTTCTGATTCACCCTCCAGACTTCACCTTCTCCTTCTCCTTCTTCTGCTTCTTCTGCTTCACCCTCCAGACTTCACCTTCTCCTTCTCCTTCTTCTGCTTCTTCTGCTGCGCCCGCCAGACTTCACCTTCTCCTTCTCCTTCTTCTGCTTCTTCTGCTTCACCTTCCTGACTTCACCTTCTCCTTCTCCTTCTTCTACTTCTTCTGCTTCACCCCCTTGACTTCACCTTCTCCTTCTCCTTCTTCTGCTTCTTCTGATTCACCCTCCAGACTTCACCTTCTCCTTCTCCTTCTTCTGCTTCTTCTGATTCACCCTCCATACTTCACCTTCTCCTTCTCCTTCTTCTGCTTCTTCTGATTCACCCTTCAGACTTCACCTTCTCCTTCTCCTTCTTCTGCTTCTTCTGATTCACCCTCCAGACCTCACCTTCTCCTTCTCCTTCTTCTAATTCTTCTGATTCACCCTCCAGACTTCATCTTCTCCTTCTCCTTCTTCTGCTTCTTCTGATTCACACTCCAGACTTCACCTTCTCCTTCTCCTTCTTCTACTTCTTCTGCTTCTCCCTCCTGACTTCACCTTCTCCTTCTCCTTCTTCTACTTCTTCTGATTCACCCTCCAGACTTCACCTTCTCCTTCTCCTTCTTCTGCTTCTTATGCTTCACCCTCCAGACTTCACCTTCTCCTTCTCCTTCTTCTGCTTCTTCTGCTTCACCCTCCTGACTTCACCTTCTCCTTCTCCTTATTCTACTTCTTCTGATTCACACTCCTAACTTCACCTTCGCCTTCTCCTTCTTCTGCCTCTTCTGATTCACCCTCCTGACTTCACCTTCTCCTTCTCCTTCTTCTGCTTCTTCTGATTCACCCTCCAGACTTCACCTTCTCCTTCTCCTTCTTCTACTTCTTCTGATTCACCCTCCAGTCTTCACCTTCTACTTCTCCTTCTTCTGCTTCTTCTGCTTCACCCTCTAGACTTCACCTTCTCCTTCTCTTTCTTCTGCTTCTTCTGATTCACCCTCCAGACTTCACCTTCTCCTTCTCCTTCTTCTGATTCTTCTGATTCACACTCCAGACTTCACCTTCTCCTTCTCCTTCTTCTGCTTCTTCTGATTCACCCTCCTGACTTCACCCTCTCCTTCTCCTTCTTCTACTTCTTCTGATTCACCCTCATGACTTCACCTTCTCCTTCTCCTTCTTCTACTTCTTCTGCTTCACCCTCCAGACTTCACCTTCTCCTTCTCCTTCTTCTACTTCTTCTGATTCACACTCCAGACTTCACCTTCTCCTTCTCCTTCTTCTGCTTCTTCTGATTCACCCTCCAGACTTCACCTTCTCCTTCTCCTTATTCTGCTTCTTCTGATTCACCCTCCAGACTTCACCTTCTCCTTCTCCTTCTTCTGCTTCTTCTGATTCACTCTTCAGACTTCACCTTCTCCTTCCCCTTCTTCTGCTTCTTCTGATTCACCCTCCAGACTTCACCTTCTCCTTCTCCTTCTTCTACTTATTCTGATTCACCCTCCAGACTTCATCTTCTCCTTCTCCTTCTTCTGCTTCTTCTGATTCACCCTCCAGACTTCACCTTCTCCTTCTCCTTCTTCTGCTTCTTCTGATTCACCCTCCAGACTTCAACTTCTCCTTCTCCTTGTTCTACTTCTTCTGATTCACCCTCCAGACTTCACCTTCTCCTTCTCCTTCTTCTGCTTCTTCTGGTTCACCCTTCAGACTTCACCTTCTCTTTCTCCTTCTTCTGCTTCTTCTGATTCACCCTCCAGACCTCAACTTCTCCTTCTCCTTCTTCTAATTCTTCTGATTCACCCTCCAGACTTCATCTTCTCCTTCTCCTTCTTCTGCTTCTTCTGATTCACCCTCCAGACTTCACCTTCTCCTTCTCCTTCTTCTGCTTCTTCTGATTCACCCTCCAGACTTCGCCTTCTCCTTCTCCTTCTTCTACTTCTTCTGATTCACCCTCCAGACTTCACCTTCTCCTTCTCCTTCTTCTACTTCTTCTGATTCAACCTCCAGTCTTCACCTTCTCCTTCTACTTCTTCTGCTTCTTCTGATTCACCCTCCAGACTTCACCTTCTCCTTCTCCTTCTTCTGCTTCTTCTGATTCACCCTCCTGACTTCACCTTCTCCTTCTCCTTCTTCTACTTCTTCTGATTCACCCTCATGACTTCACCTTCTCCTTCTCCTTCTTCTACTTCTTCTGCTTCACCCTCCAGACTTCACCTTCTCCTTCTCCTTATTCTACTTCTTCTGATTCACCCTCCAGACTTCACCTTCTCCTTCTCCTTCTTCTGCTTCTTCTGATTCACCCTCCAGACTTCACCTTCTCCTTCTCCTTATTCTGCTTCTTCTGATTCACCCTCCAGACTTCACCTTCTCCTTCTTCTGCTTCTTCTGATTCACTCTTCAGACTTCACCTTCTCCTTCCCCTTCTTCTGCTTCTTCTGATTCACCCTCCAGACTTCACCTTCTCCTTCTCCTTCTTCTACTTATTCTGATTCACCCTCCAGACTTCATCTTCTCCTTCTCCTTCTTCTGCTTCTTCTGATTCACCCTCCAGACTTCACCTTCTCCTTCTTCTGCTTCTTCTGATTCACCCTCCAGACTTCAACTTCTCCTTCTCCTTGTTCTACTTCTTCTGATTCACCCTCCAGACTTCACCTTCTCCTTCTGCTTCTTCTACTTCTTCTGATTCACCCTCCAGACTTCACCTTCTCCTTCTCCTTCTTCTGCTTCTTCTGATTCACCCTCCAGACTTCACCTTCTCCTTCTCCTTCTTCTGCTTCTTCTGATACACCCTCCAGACTTCACCTTCTTCTTCTCCTTCTTCTGCTTCTTCTGGTTCACCCTTCAGACTTCACCTTCTCCTTCTCCTTCTTCTGCTTCTTCTGATTCACCCTCCAGACCTCAACTTCTCCTTCTCCTTCTTCTAATTCTTCTGATTCACCCTCCAGACTTCATCTTCTCCTTCTCCTTCTTCTGGTTCTTCTGATTCACCCTCCAGACTTCACCTTCTCCTTCTCCTTCTTCTGCTTCTTCTGATTCACCCTCCAGACTTCGCCTTCTCCTTCTCCTTCTTCTACTTCTTCTGATTCACCCTCCAGACTTCACCTTCTCCTTCTCCTTCTTCTACTTCTTCTGATTCAACCTCCAGTCTTCACCTTCTCCTTCTCCTTCTTCTGCTTCTTCTGATACACCCTCCAGACTTCACCTTCTCCTTCTCCTTCTTCTGCTTCTTCTGATTCACCCTCCTGACTTCACCTTCTCCTTCTCCTTCTTCTGCTTCTTCAGATTCACCCTCCAGACTTCACCTTCTCCTTCTCCTTCTTCTACTTCTTCTGATTCACCCTCCAGACTTCACCTTCTCCTTCTACTTCTTCTGCTTCTTCTGATTCACCCTCCAGACTTCACCTTCTCCTTCTCCTTCTTCTGCTTCTTCTGATTCACCCTCCAGACTTCACCTTCTCCTTCTCCTTCTTCTGCTTCTGCTGATTCACCCTCCAGACTTCACCTTCTCCTTCTCCTTCTTCTGCTTCTTCTGATTCACCCTCCAGACTTCACCTTCTCCTTCTCCTTCTTCTACTTCTTCTGATTGACCCTCCAGACTTCACCTTCTCCTTCTCCTTCTTCTACTTCTTTTGATTCACCCTCCAGACTTCACCTTCTCCTTCTCCTTCTTCTGCTTCTTCTGATTCACCCTCCAGACTTCACCTTCTACTTCTCCTTCTTCTGCTTCTTCTGATTCACCCTCCATACTTCACCTTCTCCTTCTCCTTCTTCTGCTTCTTCTGATTCACCCTTCAGACTTCACCTTCTCCATCTCCTTCTTCTGCTTCTTCTGATTCACCCTCCAGACCTCACCTTCTCCTTCTCCTTCTTCTAATTCTTCTGATTCACCCTCCAGACTTCATCTTCTCCTTCTCCTTCTTCTGCTTCTTCTGATTCACCCTCCAGACTTCACCTTCTCCTTCTCCTTCTTCTACTTCTTCTGCTTCTCCCTCCTGACTTCACCTTCTCCTTCTCCTTCTTCTACTTCTTCTGATTCACCCTCCAGACTTCACCTTCTCCTTCTCCTTCTTCTGCTTCTTATGCTTCACCCTCCAGACTTCACCTTCTCCTTCTCCTTCTTCTGCTTCTTCTGCTTCACCCTCCTGACTTCACCTTCTCCTTCTCCTTCTTCTACTTCTTCTGATTCACCCTCCTAACTTCACCTTCGCCTTCTCCTTCTTCTGCCTCTTCTGATTCACCCTCCTGACTTCACCTTCTCCTTCTCCTTCTTCTGCTTCTTCTGATTCACCCTCCAGACTTCACCTTCTCCTTCTCCTTCTTCTGCTTCTTCTGATTCACCCTCCAGACTTCACCTTCTCCTTCTCCTTCTTCTGCTTCTTCTGATTCACCCTCCAGACCTCACCTTCTCCTTCTCCTTCTTCTACTTCTTCTGATTCACCCTCCAGACTTCATCTTCTCCTTCTCCTTCTTCTGCTTCTTCTGATTCACCCTCCAGACTTCACCTTCTCCTTCTCCTTCTTCTGCTTCTTCTGATTCACCCTCCAGACCTCACCATCTCCTTCTCCTTCTTCTACTTCTTCTGATTCACCCTCCAGACTTCACCTTCTCCTTCTGCCTCTTCTACTTCTTCTGATTCACCCTCCAGACTTCACCTTCTCCTTCTCCTTCTTCTGCTTCTTCTGATTCACCCTCCAGACTTCAAATTCTCCTTCTCCTTCTTCTGCTTCTTCTGATTCACCCTCCTGACTTCACCTTCTCCTTCTCCTTCTTCTGCTACTTCTGATTCACCCTCCAGACTTCACCTTCTCCTTCTCCTTCTTCTACTTCTTCTGATTCACCCTCCAGACTTCACCTTCTCCTTCTACTTCTTCTGCTTCTTCTGATTCACCCTCCAGACTTCACCTTCTCCTTCTCCTTCTTCTGCTTCTTCTGATTCACCCTCCAGACTTCACCTTCTCCTTCTCCTTCTTCTGCTTCTTCAGATTCACCCTCCAGACTTCACCTTCTCCTTCTCCTTCTTCTGCTTCTTCTGATTCACCGTCCAGACTTCACCTTCTCCTTCTCCTTCTTCTACTTCTTCTGATTTACCCTCCAGACTTCAGCTTCTCCTTCTCCTTCTTCTGCTTCTTCTGCTTCACCCTCCAGACTTCACCTTCTCCTTCTCCTTCTTCTGCTTCTTCTGCTTCACCCTCCTGACTTCACCTTCTCCTTCTCCTTCTTCTAATTCTTCTGATTCACCCTCCAGACTTCACCTTCTCCTTCTCCTTCTTCTGCTTCTTCTGCTTCACCCTCCAGACTTCACCTTCTCCTTCTCCTTCTTCTGCTTCTTCTGCTGCGCCCGCCAGACTTCACCTTCTCCTTCTCCTTCTTCTGCTTCTTCTGCTTCACCTTCCTGACTTCACCTTCTCCTTCTCCTTCTTCTACTTCTTCTGCTTCACCCCCTTGACTTCACCTTCTCCTTCTCCTTCTTCTGCTTCTTCTGATTCACCCTCCAGACTTCACCTTCTCCTTCTCCTTCTTCTGCTTCTTCTGATTCACCCTCCATACTTCACCTTCTCCTTCTCCTTCTTCTGCTTCTTCTGATTCACCCTTCAGACTTCACCTTCTCCTTCTCCTTCTTCTGCTTCTTCTGATTCACCCTCCAGACCTCACCTTCTCCTTCTCCTTCTTCTAATTCTTCTGATTCACCCTCCAGACTTCATCTTCTCCTTCTCCTTCTTCTGCTTCTTCTGATTCACCCTCCAGACTTCACCTTCTCCTTCTCCTTCTTCTACTTCTTCTGCTTCTCCCTCCTGACTTCACCTTCTCCTTCTCCTTCTTCTACTTCTTCTGATTCACCCTCCAGACTTCACCTTCTCCTTCTCCTTCTTCTGCTTCTTATGCTTCACCCTCCAGACTTCACCTTCTCCTTCTCCTTCTTCTGCTTCTTCTGCTTCACCCTCCTGACTTCACCTTCTCCTTCTCCTTATTCTACTTCTTCTGATTCACCCTCCTAACTTCACCTTCGCCTTCTCCTTCTTCTGCCTCTTCTGATTCACCCTCCTGACTTCACCTTCTCCTTCTCCTTCTTCTGCTTCTTCTGATTCACCCTCCAGACTTCACCTTCTCCTTCTCCTTCTTCTGCTTTTTCTGATTCACCCTCCAGACTTCACCTTCTCCTTCTCCTTCTTCTGCTTCTTCTGATTCACCCTCCAGACCTCACCTTCTCCTTCTCCTTCTTCTACTTCTTCTGATTCACCCTCCAGACTTCATCTTCTCCTTCTCCTTCTTCTGCTTCTTCTGAATCACCCTCCAGACTTCACCTTCTCCTTCTCCTTCTTCTGCTTCTTCTGATTCACCCTCCAGACCTCACCATCTCCTTCTCCTTCTTCTACTTCTTCTGATTCACCCTCCAGACTTCACCTTCTCCTTCTGCCTCTTCTACTTCTTCTGATTCACCCTCCAGTCTTCACCTTCTCCTTCTCCTTCTTCTGCTTCTTCTGATTCACCCTCCAGACTTCACCTTCTCCTTCTCCTTCTTCTGCTTCTTCTGATTCACCCTCCTGACTTCACCTTCTCCTTCTCCTTCTTCTGCTTCTTCTGATTCACCCTCCAGACTTGACCTTCTCCTTCTCCTTCTTCTACTTCTTCTGATTCACCCTCCAGACTTCACCTTCTCCTTCTACTTCTTCTGCTTCTTCTGATTCACCCTCCAGACTTCACCTTCTCCTTCTCCTTCTTCTGCTTCTTCTGATTCACCCTCCAGACTTCACCTTCTCCTTCTCCTTCTTCTGCTTCTTCAGATTCACCCTCCAGACTTCACCTTCTCCTTCTCCTTCTTCTGCTTCTTCTGATTCACCCTCCAGACTTCACCTTCTCCTTCTCCTTCTTCTACTTCTTCTGATTTACCCTCCAGACTTCACCTTCTCCTTCTCCATCTTCTGCTTTTTCTGATTCACCCTCCAGACTTCACCTTCTCCTTCTCCTTCGTCTACTTCTTCTGATTCACTCTCCAGACTACACCTTCTCCTTCTCCTTCTTCTACTTCTTCTGATTCACCCTCCAGACTACACCTTCTCCTTCTCCTTCTTCTACTTCTTCTGATTCACCCTACAGACTTCACCTTCTCCTTCTCCTTCTTCTACTTCTTCTGATTCACCCTCCAGACTTCACCTTCTCCTTCTGCTTCTTCTACTTCTTCTGATTCACCCTCCTGACTTCACCTTCTCCTTCTCCTTCTTCTGCTTCTTCTGCTTCACCCTCCAGACTTCACCTTCTCCTTCTCCTTCTTCTGCTTCTTCTGCTTCACCCTCCAGACTTCACCTTCTCCTTCTCCTTCTTCTACTTCTTCTGCTTCGCCCTCCAGACTTCAGCTTCTCCTTCTCCTTCTTCTGCTTCTTCTGCTTCACCCTCCAGACTTCACCTTCTCCTTCTCCTTCTTCTGCTTCTTCTGCTTCACCCTCCTGACTTCACCTTCTCCTTCTCCTTCTTCTACTTCTTCTGATTCACCCTCCAGACTTCACCTTCTCCTTCTCCTTCTTCTGCTTCTTCTGCTTCACCCTCCAGACTTCACCTTCTCCTTCTCCTTCTTCTGCTTCTTCTGCTGCGCCCGCCAGACTTCACCTTCTCCTTCTCCTTCTTCTGCTTCTTCTGCTTCACCTTCCTGACTTCACCTTCTCCTTCTCCTTCTTCTACTTCTTCTGCTTCACCCCCTTGACTTCACCTTCTCCTTCTCCTTCTTCTGCTTCTTCTGATTCACCCTCCTAACTTCACCTTCTCCTTCTCCTTCTTCTGCTTCTTCTGATTCACCCTCCTGACTTCACCTTCTCCTTCTCCTTCTTCTGCTTCTTCTGATTCACCCTCCAGACCTCACCTTCTCCTTCTCCTTCTTCGACTTCTTCTGATTCACCCTCCAGACTTCATCTTCTCCTTCTCCTTCTTCTGCTTCTTCTGATTCACCCTCCAGACTTCACCTTCTCCTTCTCCTTCTTCTACTTCTTCTGATTCACCCTCCAGACTTCACCTTCTCCTTCTGCTTCTTCTACTTCTTCTGATTCACCCTCCAGTCTTCACCTTCTCCTTCTCCTTCTTCTGCTTCTTCTGATTCACCCTCCTGACTTCACCTTCTCCTTCTCCTTCTTCTGCTTCTTCTGATTCACCCTCCAGACTTCACCTTCTCCTTCTCCTTCTTCTACTTCTTCTGATTCACCCTCCAGACTTCACCTTCTCCTTCTACTTCTTCTGCTTCTTCTGATTCACCCTCCAGACTTCACCTTCTTCTTCTCCTTCTTCTGCTTCTTCTGATTCACCCTCCAGACTTCACCTTCTCCTTCTCCTTCTTCTGCTTCTTCAGATTCACCCTCCAGACTTCACCTTCTCCTTCTCCTTCTTCTGCTTCTTCTGATTAACCCTCCAGACTTCCCCTTCTCCTTCTCCTTCTTCTACTTCTTCTGATTCACCCTCCAGACTTCACCTTCTCCTTCTCCTTCTTCTGCTTTTTCTGATTCACCCTCCAGACTTCACCTTCTCCTTCTCCTTCGTCTACTGCTTCTGATTCACCCTCCAGACTACACCTTCTCCTTCTCCTTCTTCTACTTCTTCTGATTCACCCTCCAGACTCCACCTTCTCCTTCTCCTTCTTCTGCTTCTTCTGATTCACCATCCAGACTTCACCTTCTGCTTCTCCTTCTTCTACTTCTTCTGATTCACCCTCCAGACTTCACCTTCTCCTTCTCCTTCTTCTACTTCTTCTTATTCACCCTCCAGATTTCACCTTCTCCTTCTCCTTCTTCTACATCTTCTGCTTCTCCCTCCAGACTTCACCTTCTCCTTCTCCTTCTTCTGCTTCTTCTGATTCACCCTCCAGACTTCACCTTCTCCTTCTCCTTCTTCTACTTCTTCTGATTCAACCTCCAGACTTCACCTTCTCCTTCTCCTTCTTCTACTTCTTCTGATTCAACCTCCAGACTTCACCTTCTCCTTCTCCTTCTTCTACTTCTTCTGATTCACCCTCCTGACTTCACCTTCTCCTTCTCCTTCTTCTGCTTCTTCTGCTTCACCCTCCAGACTTCACCTTCTCCTTCTCCTTCTTCTGCTTCTTCTGCTTCACCCTCCAGACTTCACCTTCTCCTTCTCCTTCTTCTGCTTCTTCTGCTTCACCCTCCTGACTTCACCCTCTCCTTCTCCTTCTTCTACTTCTTCTGATTCACCCTCCTGACTTCACCTTCTCCTTCTCCTTATTCTGCTTCTTCTGCTTCACCCTCCAGACTTCACCTTCTCCTTCTCCTTCTTCTGCTTCTTCTGCTTCACACTCCAGACTTCACCTTCTCCTTCTCCTTCTTCTGCTTCTTCTGATTCACCCTCCTAACTTCACCTTCTCCTTCTCCTTCTTCTGCTTCTTCTGATTGACCCTCCTGACTTCACCTTCTCCTTCTCCTTCTTCTACTTCTTCTGATTCATCCTCCAGACTTCACCTTCTCCTTCTCCTTCTTCTACTTCTTCTGATTCACCCTCCAGACTTCACCTTCTCCTTCTCCTTCTTCTACTTCTTCTGATTCACCCTCCAGACTTCACCTTCTCCTTCTCCTTCTTCTACTTCTTCTGATTCACCCTGCAGTCTTCACCTTCTACTTCTCCTTCTTCTGCTTCTTCTGCTTCACCCTCTAGACTTCACCTTCTCCTTCTCTTTCTTCTGCTTCTTCTGATTCACCCTCCAGACTTCACCTTCTCCTTCTCCTTCTTCTGATTCTTCTGATTCACACTCCAGACTTCACCTTCTCCTTCTCCTTCTTCTGCTTCTTCTGATTCACCCTCCTGACTTCACCTTCTCCTTCTCCTTCTTCTACTTCTTCTGATTCACCCTCATGACTTCACCTTCTCCTTCTCCTTCTTCTACTTCTTCTGCTTCACCCTCATGACTTCACCTTCTCCTTCTCCTTCTTCTACTTCTTCTGCTTCACCCTCCAGACTTCACCTTCTCCTTCTCCTTCTTCTGCTTCTTCTGATTCACCCTCCATCTTCACCTTCTCCTTCTCCTTATTCTGCTTCTTCTGATTCACCCTCCAGACTTCACCTTCTCCTTCTCCTTATTCTGCTTCTTCTGATTCACCCTCCAGACTTCACCTTCTCCTTCTCCTTCTTCTGCTTCTTCTGATTCACTCTCCAGACTTCACCTTCTCCTTCTCCTTCTTCTGCTTCTTCTGATTAACCCTCCAGACTTCACCTTCTCCTTCTCCTTCTTCTACTTATTCTGATTCACCCTCAAGACCTCATCTTCTCCTTCTCCTTCTTCTGCTTCTTCTGATTCACCCTCCAGACTTCACCTTCTCCTTCTCCTTCTTCTACTTCTTGTGATTCACCCTCCAGACTTCACCTTCTCCTTCTCCTTCTTCTGCTTCTTCTGATTCACCCTCCAGACTTCACCTTCTCCTTCTCCTTCTTCTGCTTCTTCTGATACACCCTCCATACTTCACCTTCTCCTTCTCCTTCTTCTGCTTCTTCTGATTCACCCTTCAGACTTCACCTTCTCCTTCTCCTTCTTCTGCTTCTACTGATTCAACCTCCAGACCTCACCTTCTCCTTCTCCTTCTTCTAATTCTTCTGATTCACCCTCCAGACTTCATCTTCTCCTTCTCCTTCTTCTGCTTCTTCTGATTCACCCTCCAGACTTCACCTTCTCCTTCTCCTTCTTCTGCTTCTTCTGATTCACCCTCCAGACTTCGCCTTCTCCTTCTCCTTCTTCTACTTCTTCTGATTCACCCTCCAGACTTCACCTTCTCCTTCTCCTTCTTCTACTTCTTCTGATTCAACCTCCAGTCTTCACCTTCTCCTTCTCCTTCTTCTGCTTCTTCTGATTCACCCTCCAGATTTCACCTTCTCCTTTTCCTTCTTCTGCTTCTTCTGATTCACCCTCCTGACTTCACCTTCTCCTTCTCCTTCTTCTGTTTCTTCAGATTCACCCTCCAGACTTCACCTTCTCCTTCTCCTTCTTCTACTTCTTCTGATTCATCCTCCAGACTTCATCTTCTCCTTCTACTTCTTCTGCTTCTTCTGATTCACCCTCCAGACTTCACCTTCTCCTTCTCCTTCTTCTGCTTCTTCTGATTCACCCTCCAGACTTCACCTTCTCCTTCTCCTTCTTCTGCTTCTACTGATTCACCCTCCAGACTTCACCTTCTCCTTCTCCTTCTTCTGCTTCTTCTGATTCACCCTCCAGACTTCACCTTCTCCTTCTCCTTCTTCTACTTCTTCTGATTCACCCTCCAGCCTTCTCCTTCTCCTTCTTCTACTTCTTCTGATTCACCCTCCAGACTTCACCTTCTCCTTCTCCTTCTTCTGCTTCTTCTGATTCACCCTCCAGACTTCAGCTTCTCCTTCTCCTTCTTCTGCTTCTTCTGATTCACCCTCCATACTTCACCTTCTCCTTCTCCTTCTTCTGCTTCTTCTGATTCACCCTTCAGACTTCACCTTCTCCTTCTCCTTCTTCTGCTTCTTCTGATTCACCCTCCAGACCTCACCTTCTCCTTCTCCTTCTTCCAATTCTTCTGATTCACCCTCCAGACTTCATCTTCTCCTTCTCCTTCTTCTGCTTCTTCTGATTCACCCTCCAGACTTCACCTTCTCCTTCTCCTTCTTCTGCTTCTTCTGCTTCTCCCTCCTGACTTCACCTTCTCCTTCTCCTTCTTCTGCTTCTTCTGATTCACCCTCCAGACTTCACCTTCTCCTTCTCCTTCTTCTGCTTTTTCTGATTCACCCTCCAGACTTCACCTTCTCCTTCTCCTTCGTCTACTTCTTCTGATTCACCCTCCAGACTATACCTTCTCCTTCTCCTTCTTATACTTCTTCTGATTCACCCTCCAGACTACACCTTCTCCTTCTCCTTCTTCTACTTCTTCTGATTAACCCTACAGACTTCACCTTCTCCTTCTCCTTCTTCTACTTCTTCTGATTCACCCTCCAGACTTCACCTTCTCCTTCTCCTTCTTCTACTTCTTCTGATTCACCCTCCTGACTTTACCTTCTCCTTCTCCTTCTTCTGCTTCTTCTGCTTCACCCTCCAGACTTCACCTTCTCCTTCTCCTTCTTCTGCTTCTTCTGCTTCACCCTCCAGACTTCACCTTCTCCTTCTCCTTCTTCAACTTCTTCTGCTTCGCCCTCCAGACTTCACCTTCTCCTTCTCCTTCTTCTGCTTCTTCTGCTTCACCCTCCAGACTTCACCTTCTCCTTCTCCTTCTTCTGCTTCTTCTGCTTCACCCTCCTGACTTCACCTTCTCCTTCTCCTTCTTCTAATTCTTCTGATTCACCCTCCAGACTTCACCTTCTCCTTCTCCTTCTTCTGCTTCTTCTGCTTCACCCTCCAGACTTCACCTTCTCCTTCTCCTTCTTCTGCTTCTTCTGCTGCGCCCGCCAGACTTCACTTTCTCCTTCTCCTTCTTCTGCTTCTTCTGCTTCACCTTCCTGACTTCACCTTCTCCTTCTCCTTCTTCTACTTCTTCTGCTTCACCCCCTTGACTTCACCTTCTCCTTCTCCTTCTTCTGCTTCTTCTGATTCACCCTCCTAACTTCACCTTCTCCTTCTCCTTCTTCTGCTTCTTCTGATTCACCCTCCTGACTTCACCTTCTCCTTCTCCTTCTTCTGCTTCTTCTGATTCACCCTCCAGACCTCACCTTCTCCTTCTCCTTCTTCGACTTCTTCTGATTCACCCTCCAGACTTCATTTTCTCCTTCTCCTTCTTCTACTTCTTCTGATTCACCCTCCAGTCTTCACCTTCTCCTTCTCCTTCTTCTGCTTCTTCTGATTCACCCTCCAGACTTCACCTTCTCCTTCTCCTTCTTCTGCTTCTTCTGATTCACCCTCCAGACCTCACCATCTCCTTCTCCTTCTTCTACTTCTTCTGATTCACCCTCCAGACTTCACCTTCTCCTTCTGCTTCTTCTACTTCTTCTGATTCACCCTCCAGTCTTCACCTTCTCCTTCTCCTTCTTCTGCTTCTTCTGATTCACCCTCCTGACTTCACCTTCTCCTTCTCCTTCTTCTGCTTCTTCTGATTCACCCTCCAGACTTCACCTTCTCCTTCTCCTTCTTCTACTTCTTCTGATTCACCCTCCAGACTTCACCTTCTCCTTCTACTTCTTCTGCTTCTTCTGATTCACCCTCCAGACTTCACCTTCTTCCTCTCCTTCTTCTGCTTCTTCTGATTCACCCTCCAGACTTCACCTTCTCCTTCTCCTTCTTCTGCTTCTTCAGATTCACCCTCCAGACTTCACCTTCTCCTTCTCCTTCTTCTGCTTCTTCTGATTCACCCTCCAGACTTCCCCTTCTCCTTCTCCTTCTTCTACTTCTTCTGATTCACCCTCCAGACTTCACCTTCTCCTTCTCCTTCTTCTGCTTTTTCTGATTCACCCTCCAGACTTCACCTTCTCCTTCTCCTTCGTCTACTGCTTCTGATTCACCCTCCAGACTACACCTTCTCCTTCCCCTTCTTCTACTTCTTCTGATTCACCCTCCAGACTCCACCTTCTCCTTCTCCTTCTTCTGCTTCTTCTGATTCACCCTCCAGACTTCACCTTCTGCTTCTCCTTCTTCTGCTTCTTCTGCTTCACCCTCCAGACTTCACCTTCTCCTTCTCCTTCTTCTGCTTCTTCTGCTTCACCCTCCTGACTTCACCTTCTCCTTCTCCTTCTTCTAATTCTTCTGATTCACCCTCCAGACTTCACCTTCTCCTTCTCCTTCTTCTGCTTCTTCTGCTTCACCCTCCAGACTTCACCTTCTCCTTCTCCTTCTTCTGCTTCTTCTGCTGCGCCCGCCAGACTTCACTTTGTCCTTCTCCTTCTTCTGCTTCTTCTGCTTCACCTTCCTGACTTCACCTTCTCCTTCTCCTTCTTCTACTTCTTCTGATTCACCCTCCAGACTTCATCTTCTCCTTCTCCTTCTTCTACTTCTTCTTATTCACCCTCCAGATTTCACCTTCTCCTTCTCCTTCTTCTACATCTTCTGCTTCTCCCTCCAGACTTCACCTTCTCCTTCTCCTTCTTCTGCTTCTTCTGATTCACCCTCCAGACTTCACCTTCTCCTTCTCCTTCTTCTACTTCTTCTGATTCAACCTCCAGACTTCACCTTCTCCTTCTCCTTCTTCTACTTCTTCTGATTCAACCTCCAGACTTCACCTTCTCCTTCTCCTTCTTCTACTTCTTCTGATTCACCCTCCTGACTTCACCTTCTCCTTCTCCTTCTTCTGCTTCTTCTGCTTCACCCTCCAGACTTCACCTTCTCCTTCTCCTTCTTCTGCTTCTTCTGCTACACCCTCCAGACTTCACCTTCTCCTTCTCCTTCTTCTGCTTCTTCTGCTTCACCCTCCTGACTTCACCTTCTCCTTCTCCTTCTTCTACTTCTTCTGATTCACCCTCCAGACTTCACCTTCTCCTTCTCCTTCTTCTGCTTCTTCTGCTTCACCCTCCAGACTTCACCTTCTCCTTCTCCTTCTTCTACTTCTTCTGCTTCGCCCTCCAGACTTCACCTTCTCCTTCTCCTTCTTCTGCTTCTTCTGCTTCACCCTCCAGACTTCACCTTCTTCTTCTCCTTCTTCTGCTTCTTCTGCTTCACCCTCCTGACTTCACCTTCTCCTTCTCCTTCTTCTACTTCTTCTGATTCACCCTCCAGACTTCACCTTCTCCTTCTCCTTCTTCTGCTTCTTCTGCTTCACCCTCCAGACTTCACCTTCTCCTTCTCCTTCTTCTGCTTCTTCTGATGCGCCCGACAGACTTCACCTTCTCCTTCTCCTTCTTCTGCTTCTTCTGCTTCACCTTCCAGACTTCACCTTCTCCTTCTCCTTCTTCTACTTCTTCTGATTCATCCTCCAGACTTCATCTTCTCCTTCTACTTCTTCTGCTTCTTCTGATTCACCCTCCAGACTTCACCTTCTCCTTCTCCTTCTTCTGCTTCTTCTGATTCACCCTCCAGACTTCACCTTCTCCTTCTCCTTCTTCTGCTTCTACTGATTCACCCTCCAGACTTCACCTTCTCCTTCTCCTTCTTCTGCTTCTTCTGATTCACCCTCCAGACTTCACCTTCTCCTTCTCCTTCTTCTACTTCTTCTGATTCACCCTCCAGCCTTCTCCTTCTCCTTCTTCTACTTCTTCTGATTCACCCTCCAGACTTCACCTTCTCCTTCTCCTTCTTCTGCTTCTTCTGATTCACCCTCCAGACTTCACCTTCTCCTTCTCCTTCTTCTGCTTCTTCTGATTCACCCTCCATACTTCACCTTCTCCTTCTCCTTCTTCTGCTTCTTCTGATTCACCCTTCAGACTTCACCTTCTCCTTTTCCTTCTTCTGCTTCTTCTGATTCACCCTCCAGACCTCACCTTCTCCTTCTCCTTCTTCCAATTCTTCTGATTCACCCTCCAGACTTCATCTTCTCCTTCTCCTTCTTCTGCTTCTTCTGATTCACCCTCCAGACTTCACCTTCTCCTTCTCCTTCTTCTGCTTCTTCTGCTTCTCCCTCCTGACTTCACCTTCTCCTTCTCCTTCTTCTACTTCTTCTGATTCGCCCTCCAGACTTCACCTTCTTCTTCTCCTTCTTCTACTTCTTCTGATTCACCCTCCAGACTTCACCTTCTCCTTCTCCTTCTTCTGCTTTTTCTGATTCACCCTCCAGACTTCACCTTCTCCTTCTCCTTCGTCTACTTCTTCTGATTCACCCTCCAGACTACACCTTCTCCTTCTCCTTCTTCTACTTCTTCTGATTCACCCTCCAGACTACACCTTCTCCTTCTCCTTCTTCTACTTCTTCTGATTAACCCTACAGACTTCACCTTCTCCTTCTCCTTCTTCTACTTCTTCTGATTCACCCTCCAGACTTCACCTTCTCCTTCTCCTTCTTCTACTTCTTCTAATTCACCCTCCTGACTTCACCTTCTCCTTATCCTTCTTCTGCTTCTTCTGCTTCACCCTCCAGACTTCACCTTCTCCTTCTCCTTCTTCTGCTTCTTCTGCTTCACCCTCCAGACTTCACCTTCTCCTTCTCCTTCTTCAACTTCTTCTGCTTCGCCCTCCAGACTTCACCTTCTCCTTCTCCTTCTTCTGCTTCTTCTGCTTCACCCTCCAGACTTCACCTTCTCCTTCTCCTTCTTCTGCTTCTTCTGCTTCACCCTCCTGACTTCACCTTCTCCTTCTCCTTCTTCTAATTCTTCTCATTCACCCTCCAGACTTCACCTTCTCCTTCTCCTTCTTCTGCTTCTTCTGCTTCACCCTCCAGACTTCACCTTCTCCTTCTCCTCCTTCTGCTTCTTCTGCTGCGCCCGCCAGACTTCACCTTCTCCTTCTCCTTCTTCTGCTTCTTCTGCTTCACCTTCCTGACTTCACCTTCTCCTTCTCCTTCTTCTACTTCTTCTGCTTCACCCCCTTGACTTCACCTTCTCCTTCTCCTTCTTCTGCTTCTTCTGATTCACCCTCCTAACTTCACCTTCTCCTTCTCCTTCTTCTGCTTCTTCTGATTCACCCTCCTGACTTCACCTTCTCCTTCTCCTTCTTCTGCTTCTTCTGATTCACCCTCCAGACCTCACCTTCTCCTTCTCCTTCTTCGACTTCTTCTGATTCACCCTCCAGACTTCATTTTCTCCTTCTCCTTCTTCTACTTCTTCTGATTCACCCTCCAGTCTTCACCTTCTCCTTCTCCTTCTTCTGCTTCTTCTGATTCACCCTCCAGACTTCACCTTCTCCTTCTCCTTTTTCTGCTTCTTCTGATTCACCCTCCAGACCTCACCATCTCCTTCTCCTTCTTCTACTTCTTCTGATTCACCCTCCAGACTTCACCTTCTCCTTCTGCTTCTTCTACTTCTTCTGATTCACCCTCCAGTCTTCACCTTCTCCTTCTCCTTCTTCTGCTTCTTCTGATTCACCCTCCAGACTTCACCTTCTCCTTCTCCTTCTTCTGCTTCTTCTGATTCACCCTCCAGACTTCCCCTTCTCCTTCTCCTTCTTCTACTTCTTCTGATTCACCCTCCAGACTTCACCTTCTCCTTCTCCTTCTTCTGCTTTTTCTGATTCACCCTCCAGACTTCACCTTCTCCTTCTCCTTCGTCTACTGCTTCTGATTCACCCTCCAGACTACACCTTCTCCTTCCCCTTCTTCTACTTCTTCTGATTCACCCTCCAGACTCCACCTTCTCCTTCTCCTTCTTCTGCTTCTTCTGATTCACCCTCCAGACTTCACCTTCTGCTTCTCCTTCTTCTACTTCTTCTGATTCACCCTCCAGACTTCATCTTCTCCTTCTCCTTCTTCTACTTCTTCTTGTTCACCCTCCAGATTTCACCTTCTCCTTCTCCTTCTTCTACATCTTCTGCTTCTCCCTCCAGACTTCACCTTCTCCTTCTCCTTCTTCTGCTTCTTCTGATTCACCCTCCAGACTTCACCTTCTCCTTCTCCTTCTTCTACTTCTTCTGATTCAACCTCCAGACTTCACCTTCTCCTTCTCCTTCTTCTACTTCTTCTGATTCAACCTCCAGACTTCACCTTCTCCTTCTCCTTCTTCTACTTCTTCTGATTCACCCTCCTGACTTCACCTTCTCCTTCTCCTTCTTCTGCTTCTTCTGCTTCACCCTCCAGACTTCACCTTCTCCTTCTCCTTCTTCTGCTTCTTCTGCTACACCCTCCAGACGTCACCTTCTCCTTCTCCTTCTTCTGCTTCTTCTGCTTCACCCTCCTGACTTCACCTTCTCCTTCTCCTTCTTCTACTTCTTCTGATTCACCCTCCAGACTTCACCTTCTCCTTCTCCTTCTTCTGCTTCTTCTGCTTCACCCTCCAGACTTCACCTTCTCCTTCTCCTTCTTCTACTTCTTCTGCTTCGCCCTCCAGACTTCACCTTCTCCTTCTCCTTCTTCTGCTTCTTCTGCTTCACCCTCCAGACTTCACCTTCTTCTTCTCCTTCTTCTGCTTCTTCTGCTTCACCCTCCTGACTTCACCTTCTCCTTCTCCTTCTTCTACTTCTTCTGATTCACCCTCCAGACTTCACCTTCTCCTTCTCCTTCTTCTGCTTCTTCTGCTTCACCCTCCAGACTTCACCTTCTCCTTCTCCTTCTTCTGCTTCTTCTGATGCGCCCGACAGACTTCACCTTCTCCTTCTCCTTCTTCTGCTTCTTCTGCTTCACCTTCCTGACTTCACCTTCTCCTTCTCCTTCTTCTACTTTTTCTGCTTCACCCCCCTGAATTCACCTTCTCCTTCTCCTTCTTCTGCTTCTTCTGATTCACCCTCCTAACTTCACCTTCTCCTTCTCCTTCTTCTGCTTCTTCTGATTGACCCTCCTGACTTCACCTTCTCCTTCTCCTTCTTCTACTTCTTCTGATTCATCCTCCAGACTTCACCTTCTCCTTCTCCTTCTTCTACTTCTTCTGATTCACCCTCCAGACTTCACCTTCTCCTTCTCCTTCTTCTACTTCTTCTGATTCACCCTCCAGACTTCACCTTCTCCTTCTCCTTCTTCTACTTCTTCTGATTCACCCTCCAGTCTTCACCTTCTACTTCTCCTTCTTCTGCTTCTTCTGCTTCACCCTCTAGACTTCACCTTCTCCTTCTCTTTCTTCTGCTTCTTCTGATTCACCCTCCAGACTTCACCTGCTCCTTCTCCTTCTTCTGATTCTTCTGATTCACACTCCAGACTTCACCTTCTCCTTCTCCTTCTTCTGCTTCTTCTGATTCACCCTCCTGACTTCAGCTTCTCCTTCTCCTTCTTCTACTTCTTCTGATTCACCCTCATGACTTCACCTTCTCCTTCTCCTTCTTCTACTTCTTCTGCTTCACCCTCATGACTTCACCTTCTCCTTCTCCTTCTTCTACTTCTTCTGCTTCACCCTCCAGACTTCACCTTCTCCTTCTCCTTCTTCTGCTTCTTCTGATTCACCCTCCAGACTTCACCTTCTCCTTCCCCTTATTCTGCTTCTTCTGATTCACCCTCCAGACTTCACCTTCTCCTTCTCCTTATTCTGCTTCTTCTGATTCATCCTCCAGACTTCACCTTCTCCTTCTCCTTCTTCTGCTTCTTCTGATTCACTCTCCAGACTTCACCTTCTCCTTCTCCTTCTTCTGCTTCTTCTGATTCACCCTCCAGACTTCACCTTCTCCTTCTCCTTCTTCTACTTATTCTGGTTCACCCTCAAGACCTCATCTTCTCCTTCTCCTTCTTCTGCTTCTTCTGATTCACCCTCCAGACTTCACCTTCTCCTTCTCCTTCTTCTACTTCTTGTGATTCACCCTCCAGACTTCACCTTCTCCTTCTCCTTCTTCTGCTTCTTCTGATTCACCCTCCAGACTTCACCTTCTCCTTCTCCTTCTTCTGCTTCTTCTGATACACCCTCCAGACTTCACCTTCTCCTTCTCCTTCTTCTGCTTCTTCTGATTCACCCTTCAGACTTCACCTTCTCCTTCTCCTTCTTCTGCTTCTACTGATTCAACCTCCAGACCTCACCTTCTCCTTCTCCTTCTTCTAATTCTTCTGATTCACCCTCCAGACTTCATCTTCTCCTTCTCCTTCTTCTGCTTCTTCTGATTCACCCTCCAGACTTCACCTTCTCCTTCTCCTTCTTCTGCTTCTTCTGATTCAGCCTCCAGACTTCGCCTTCTCCTTCTCCTTCTTCTACTTCTTCTGATTCACCCTCCAGACTTCACCTTCTCCTTCTCCTTCTTCTACTTCTTCTGATTCAACCTCCAGTCTTCACCTTCTCCTTCTCCTTCTTCTGCTTCTTCTGATTCACCCTTCAGACTTCACCTTCTCCTTCCCCTTCTTCTACTTCTTCTGATTCACCCTCCAGACTCCACCTTCTCCTTCTCCTTCTTCTGCTTCTTCTGATTCACCCTCCAGACTTCACCTTCTGCTTCTCCTTCTTCTACTTCTTCTGATTCACCCTCCAGACTTCATCTTCTCCTTCTCCTTCTTCTACTTCTTCTTATTCACCCTCCAGATTTCACCTTCTCCTTCTCCTTCTTCTACATCTTCTGCTTCTCCCTCCAGACTTCACCTTCTCCTTCTCCTTCTTCTGCTTCTTCTGATTCACCCTCCAGACTTCACCTTCTCCTTCTCCTTCTTCTACTTCTTCTGATTCAACCTCCAGACTTCACCTTCTCCTTCTCCTTCTTCTACTTCTTCTGATTCAACCTCCAGACTTCACCTTCTCCTTCTCCTTCTTCTACTTCTTCTGATTCACCCTCCTGACTTCACCTTCTCCTTCTCCTTCTTCTGCTTCTTCTGCTTCACCCTCCAGACTTCACCTTCTCCTTCTCCTTCTTCTGCTTCTTCTGCTACACCCTCCAGACTTCACCTTCTCCTTCTCCTTCTTCTGCTTCTTCTGCTTCACCCTCCTGACTTCACCTTCTCCTTCTCCTTCTTCTACTTCTTCTGATTCACCCTCCAGACTTCACCTTCTCCTTCTCCTTCTTCTGCTTCTTCTGCTTCACCCTCCAGACTTCACCTTCTCCTTCTCCTTCTTCTACTTCTTCTGCTTCGCCCTCCAGACTTCACCTTCTCCTTCTCCTTCTTCTGCTTCTTCTGCTTCACCCTCCAGACTTCACCTTCTCCTTCTCCTTCTTCTGCTTCTTCTGATGCGCCCGACAGACTTCACCTTCTCCTTCTCCTTCTTCTGCTTCTTCTGCTTCACCTTCCAGACTTCACCTTCTCCTTCTCCTTCTTCTACTTCTTCTGATTCATCCTCCAGACTTCATCTTCTCCTTCTACTTCTTCTGCTTCTTCTGATTCACCCTCCAGACTTCACCTTCTCCTTCTCCTTCTTCTGCTTCTTCTGATTCACCCTCCAGACTTCACCTTCTCCTTCTCCTTCTTCTGCTTCTACTGATTCACCCTCCAGACTTCACCTTCTCCTTCTCCTTCTTCTGCTTCTTCTGATTCACCCTCCAGACTTCACCTTCTCCTTCTCCTTCTTCTACTTCTTCTGATTCACCCTCCAGCCTTCTCCTTCTCCTTCTTCTACTTCTTCTGATTCACCCTCCAGACTTCACCTTCTCCTTCTCCTTCTTCTGCTTCTTCTGATTCACCCTCCAGACTTCACCTTCTCCTTCTCCTTCTTCTGCTTCTTCTGATTCACCCTCCATACTTCACCTTCTCCTTCTCCTTCTTCTGCTTCTTCTGATTCACCCTTCAGACTTCACCTTCTCCTTCTCCTTCTTCTGCTTCTTCTGATTCACCCTCCAGATCTCACCTTCTCCTTCTCCTTCTTCCAATTCTTCTGATTCACCCTCCAGACTTCATCTTCTCCTTCTCCTTCTTCTGCTTCTTCTGATTCACCCTCCAGACTTCACCTTCTCCTTCTCCTTCTTCTGCTTCTTCTGCTTCTCCCTCCTGACTTCACCTTCTCCTTCTCCTTCTTCTACTTCTTCTGATTCGCCCTCCAGACTTCACCTTCTTCTTCTCCTTCTTCTACTTCTTCTGATTCACCCTCCAGACTTCACCTTCTCCTTCTCCTTCTTCTGCTTTTTCTGATTCACCCTCCAGACTTCACCTTCTCCTTCTCCTTCGTCTACTTCTTCTGATTCACCCTCCAGACTACACCTTCTCCTTCTCCTTCTTCTACTTCTTCTGATTCACCCTCCAGACTACACCTTCTCCTTCTCCTTCTTCTACTTCTTCTGATTAACCCTACAGACTTCACCTTCTCCTTCTCCTTCTTCTACTTCTTCTGATTCACCCTCCAGACTTCACCTTCTCCTTCTCCTTCTTCTACTTCTTCTGATTCACCCTCCTGACTTCACCTTCTCCTTCTCCTTCTTCTGCTTCTTCTGCTTCACCCTCCAGACTTCACCTTCTCCTTCTCCTTCTTCTGCTTCTTCTGCTTCACCCTCCAGACTTCACCTTCTCCTTCTCCTTCTTCAACTTCTTCTGCTTCGCCCTCCAGACTTCACCTTCTCCTTCTCCTTCTTCTGCTTCTTCTGCTTCACCCTCCAGACTTCACCTTCTCCTTCTCCTTCTTCTGCTTCTTCTGCTTCACCCTCCTGACTTCACCTTCTCCTTCTCCTTCTTCTAATTCTTCTGATTCACCCTCCAGACTTCACCTTCTCCTTCTCCTTCTTCTGCTTCTTCTGCTTCACCCTCCAGACTTCACCTTCTCCTTCTCCTTCTTCTGCTTCTTCTGCTGCGCCCGCCAGACTTCACCTTCTCCTTCTCCTTCTTCTGCTTCTTCTGCTTCACCTTCCTGACTTCACCTTCTCCTTCTCCTTCTTCTACTTCTTCTGCTTCACCCCCTTGACTTCACCTTCTCCTTCTCCTTCTTCTGCTTCTTCTGATTCACCCTCCTAACTTCACCTTCTCCTTCTCCTTCTTCTGCTTCTTCTGATTCACCCTCCTGACTTCACCTTCTCCTTCTCCTTCTTCTGCTTCTTCTGATTCACCCTCCAGACCTCACCTTCTCCTTCTCCTTCTTCGACTTCTTCTGATTCACCCCCTTGACTTCACCTTCTCCTTCTCCTTCTTCTGCTTCTTCTGATTCACCCTCCTAACTTCACCTTCTCCTTCTCCTTCTTCTGCTTCTTCTGATTCACCCTCCTGACTTCACCTTCTCCTTCTCCTTCTTCTGCTTCTTCTGATTCACCCTCCAGACCTCACCTTCTCCTTCTCCTTCTTCGACTTCTTCTGATTCACCCTCCAGACTTCATTTTCTCCTTCTCCTTCTTCTACTTCTTCTGATTCACCCTCCAGTCTTCACCTTCTCCTTCTCCTTCTTCTGCTTCTTCTGATTCACCCTCCAGACTTCACCTTCTCCTTCTCCTTCTTCTGCTTCTTCTGATTCACCCTCCAGACTTCACCTTCTCCTTCTCCTTCTTCTGCTTCTTCTGATTCACCCTCCAGACTTCCCCTTCTCCTTCTCCTTCTTCTACTTCTTCTGATTCACCCTCCAGACTTCACCTTCTCCTTCTCCTTCTTCTGCTTTTTCTGATTCACCCTCCAGACTTCACCTTCTCCTTCTCCTTCGTCTACTGCTTCTGATTCACCCTCCAGACTACACCTTCTCCTTCCCCTTCTTCTACTTCTTCTGATTCACCCTCCAGACTCCACCTTCTCCTTCTCCTTCTTCTGCTTCTTCTGATTCACCCTCCAGACTTCACCTTCTGCTTCTCCTTCTTCTACTTCTTCTGATTCACCCTCCAGACTTCATCTTCTCCTTCTCCTTCTTCTACTTCTTCTTGTTCACCCTCCAGATTTCACCTTCTCCTTCTCCTTCTTCTACATCTTCTGCTTCTCCCTCCAGACTTCACCTTCTCCTTCTCCTTCTTCTGCTTCTTCTGATTCACCCTCCAGACTTCACCTTCTCCTTCTCCTTCTTCTACTTCTTCTGATTCAACCTCCAGACTTCACCTTCTCCTTCTCCTTCTTCTACTTCTTCTGATTCAACCTCCAGACTTCACCTTCTCCTTCTCCTTCTTCTACTTCTTCTGATTCACCCTCCTGACTTCACCTTCTCCTTCTCCTTCTTCTGCTTCTTCTGCTTCACCCTCCAGACTTCACCTTCTCCTTCTCCTTCTTCTGCTTCTTCTGCTACACCCTCCAGACGTCACCTTCTCCTTCTCCTTCTTCTGCTTCTTCTGCTTCACCCTCCTGACTTCACCTTCTCCTTCTCCTTCTTCTACTTCTTCTGATTCACCCTCCAGACTTCACCTTCTCCTTCTCCTTCTTCTGCTTCTTCTGCTTCACCCTCCAGACTTCACCTTCTCCTTCTCCTTCTTCTACTTCTTCTGCTTCGCCCTCCAGACTTCACCTTCTCCTTCTCCTTCTTCTGCTTCTTCTGCTTCACCCTCCAGACTTCACCTTCTTCTTCTCCTTCTTCTGCTTCTTCTGCTTCACCCTCCTGACTTCACCTTCTCCTTCTCCTTCTTCTACTTCTTCTGATTCACCCTCCAGACTTCACCTTCTCCTTCTCCTTCTTCTGCTTCTTCTGCTTCACCCTCCAGACTTCACCTTCTCCTTCTCCTTCTTCTGCTTCTTCTGATGCGCCCGACAGACTTCACCTTCTCCTTCTCCTTCTTCTGCTTCTTCTGCTTCACCTTCCTGACTTCACCTTCTCCTTCTCCTTCTTCTACTTTTTCTGCTTCACCCCCCTGAATTCACCTTCTCCTTCTCCTTCTTCTGCTTCTTCTGATTCACCCTCCTAACTTCACCTTCTCCTTCTCCTTCTTCTGCTTCTTCTGATTGACCCTCCTGACTTCACCTTCTCCTTCTCCTTCTTCTACTTCTTCTGATTCATCCTCCAGACTTCACCTTCTCCTTCTCCTTCTTCTACTTCTTCTGATTCACCCTCCAGACTTCACCTTCTCCTTCTCCTTCTTCTACTTCTTCTGATTCACCCTCCAGACTTCACCTTCTCCTTCTCCTTCTTCTACTTCTTCTGATTCACCCTCCAGTCTTCACCTTCTACTTCTCCTTCTTCTGCTTCTTCTGCTTCACCCTCTAGACTTCACCTTCTCCTTCTCTTTCTTCTGCTTCTTCTGATTCACCCTCCAGACTTCACCTGCTCCTTCTCCTTCTTCTGATTCTTCTGATTCACACTCCAGACTTCACCTTCTCCTTCTCCTTCTTCTGCTTCTTCTGATTCACCCTCCTGACTTCAGCTTCTCCTTCTCCTTCTTCTACTTCTTCTGATTCACCCTCATGACTTCACCTTCTCCTTCTCCTTCTTCTACTTCTTCTGCTTCACCCTCATGACTTCACCTTCTCCTTCTCCTTCTTCTACTTCTTCTGCTTCACCCTCCAGACTTCACCTTCTCCTTCTCCTTCTTCTGCTTCTTCTGATTCACCCTCCAGACTTCACCTTCTCCTTCCCCTTATTCTGCTTCTTCTGATTCACCCTCCAGACTTCACCTTCTCCTTCTCCTTATTCTGCTTCTTCTGATTCATCCTCCAGACTTCACCTTCTCCTTCTCCTTCTTCTGCTTCTTCTGATTCACTCTCCAGACTTCACCTTCTCCTTCTCCTTCTTCTGCTTCTTCTGATTCACCCTCCAGACTTCACCTTCTCCTTCTCCTTCTTCTACTTATTCTGGTTCACCCTCAAGACCTCATCTTCTCCTTCTCCTTCTTCTGCTTCTTCTGATTCACCCTCCAGACTTCACCTTCTCCTTCTCCTTCTTCTACTTCTTGTGATTCACCCTCCAGACTTCACCTTCTCCTTCTCCTTCTTCTGCTTCTTCTGATTCACCCTCCAGACTTCACCTTCTCCTTCTCCTTCTTCTGCTTCTTCTGATACACCCTCCAGACTTCACCTTCTCCTTCTCCTTCTTCTGCTTCTTCTGATTCACCCTTCAGACTTCACCTTCTCCTTCTCCTTCTTCTGCTTCTACTGATTCAACCTCCAGACCTCACCTTCTCCTTCTCCTTCTTCTAATTCTTCTGATTCACCCTCCAGACTTCATCTTCTCCTTCTCCTTCTTCTGCTTCTTCTGATTCACCCTCCAGACTTCACCTTCTCCTTCTCCTTCTTCTGCTTCTTCTGATTCAGCCTCCAGACTTCGCCTTCTCCTTCTCCTTCTTCTACTTCTTCTGATTCACCCTCCAGACTTCACCTTCTCCTTCTCCTTCTTCTACTTCTTCTGATTCAACCTCCAGTCTTCACCTTCTCCTTCTCCTTCTTCTGCTTCTTCTGATTCACCCTTCAGACTTCACCTTCTCCTTCCCCTTCTTCTACTTCTTCTGATTCACCCTCCAGACTCCACCTTCTCCTTCTCCTTCTTCTGCTTCTTCTGATTCACCCTCCAGACTTCACCTTCTGCTTCTCCTTCTTCTACTTCTTCTGATTCACCCTCCAGACTTCATCTTCTCCTTCTCCTTCTTCTACTTCTTCTTATTCACCCTCCAGATTTCACCTTCTCCTTCTCCTTCTTCTACATCTTCTGCTTCTCCCTCCAGACTTCACCTTCTCCTTCTCCTTCTTCTGCTTCTTCTGATTCACCCTCCAGACTTCACCTTCTCCTTCTCCTTCTTCTACTTCTTCTGATTCAACCTCCAGACTTCACCTTCTCCTTCTCCTTCTTCTACTTCTTCTGATTCAACCTCCAGACTTCACCTTCTCCTTCTCCTTCTTCTACTTCTTCTGATTCACCCTCCTGACTTCACCTTCTCCTTCTCCTTCTTCTGCTTCTTCTGCTTCACCCTCCAGACTTCACCTTCTCCTTCTCCTTCTTCTGCTTCTTCTGCTACACCCTCCAGACTTCACCTTCTCCTTCTCCTTCTTCTGCTTCTTCTGCTTCACCCTCCTGACTTCACCTTCTCCTTCTCCTTCTTCTACTTCTTCTGATTCACCCTCCAGACTTCACCTTCTCCTTCTCCTTCTTCTGCTTCTTCTGCTTCACCCTCCAGACTTCACCTTCTCCTTCTCCTTCTTCTACTTCTTCTGCTTCGCCCTCCAGACTTCACCTTCTCCTTCTCCTTCTTCTGCTTCTTCTGCTTCACCCTCCAGACTTCACCTTCTCCTTCTCCTTCTTCTGCTTCTTCTGATGCGCCCGACAGACTTCACCTTCTCCTTCTCCTTCTTCTGCTTCTTCTGCTTCACCTTCCAGACTTCACCTTCTCCTTCTCCTTCTTCTACTTCTTCTGATTCATCCTCCAGACTTCATCTTCTCCTTCTACTTCTTCTGCTTCTTCTGATTCACCCTCCAGACTTCACCTTCTCCTTCTCCTTCTTCTGCTTCTTCTGATTCACCCTCCAGACTTCACCTTCTCCTTCTCCTTCTTCTGCTTCTACTGATTCACCCTCCAGACTTCACCTTCTCCTTCTCCTTCTTCTGCTTCTTCTGATTCACCCTCCAGACTTCACCTTCTCCTTCTCCTTCTTCTACTTCTTCTGATTCACCCTCCAGCCTTCTCCTTCTCCTTCTTCTACTTCTTCTGATTCACCCTCCAGACTTCACCTTCTCCTTCTCCTTCTTCTGCTTCTTCTGATTCACCCTCCAGACTTCACCTTCTCCTTCTCCTTCTTCTGCTTCTTCTGATTCACCCTCCATACTTCACCTTCTCCTTCTCCTTCTTCTGCTTCTTCTGATTCACCCTTCAGACTTCACCTTCTCCTTCTCCTTCTTCTGCTTCTTCTGATTCACCCTCCAGATCTCACCTTCTCCTTCTCCTTCTTCCAATTCTTCTGATTCACCCTCCAGACTTCATCTTCTCCTTCTCCTTCTTCTGCTTCTTCTGATTCACCCTCCAGACTTCACCTTCTCCTTCTCCTTCTTCTGCTTCTTCTGCTTCTCCCTCCTGACTTCACCTTCTCCTTCTCCTTCTTCTACTTCTTCTGATTCGCCCTCCAGACTTCACCTTCTTCTTCTCCTTCTTCTACTTCTTCTGATTCACCCTCCAGACTTCACCTTCTCCTTCTCCTTCTTCTGCTTTTTCTGATTCACCCTCCAGACTTCACCTTCTCCTTCTCCTTCGTCTACTTCTTCTGATTCACCCTCCAGACTACACCTTCTCCTTCTCCTTCTTCTACTTCTTCTGATTCACCCTCCAGACTACACCTTCTCCTTCTCCTTCTTCTACTTCTTCTGATTAACCCTACAGACTTCACCTTCTCCTTCTCCTTCTTCTACTTCTTCTGATTCACCCTCCAGACTTCACCTTCTCCTTCTCCTTCTTCTACTTCTTCTGATTCACCCTCCTGACTTCACCTTCTCCTTCTCCTTCTTCTGCTTCTTCTGCTTCACCCTCCAGACTTCACCTTCTCCTTCTCCTTCTTCTGCTTCTTCTGCTTCACCCTCCAGACTTCACCTTCTCCTTCTCCTTCTTCAACTTCTTCTGCTTCGCCCTCCAGACTTCACCTTCTCCTTCTCCTTCTTCTGCTTCTTCTGCTTCACCCTCCAGACTTCACCTTCTCCTTCTCCTTCTTCTGCTTCTTCTGCTTCACCCTCCTGACTTCACCTTCTCCTTCTCCTTCTTCTAATTCTTCTGATTCACCCTCCAGACTTCACCTTCTCCTTCTCCTTCTTCTGCTTCTTCTGCTTCACCCTCCAGACTTCACCTTCTCCTTCTCCTTCTTCTGCTTCTTCTGCTGCGCCCGCCAGACTTCACCTTCTCCTTCTCCTTCTTCTGCTTCTTCTGCTTCACCTTCCTGACTTCACCTTCTCCTTCTCCTTCTTCTACTTCTTCTGCTTCACCCCCTTGACTTCACCTTCTCCTTCTCCTTCTTCTGCTTCTTCTGATTCACCCTCCTAACTTCACCTTCTCCTTCTCCTTCTTCTGCTTCTTCTGATTCACCCTCCTGACTTCACCTTCTCCTTCTCCTTCTTCTGCTTCTTCTGATTCACCCTCCAGACCTCACCTTCTCCTTCTCCTTCTTCGACTTCTTCTGATTCACCCCCTTGACTTCACCTTCTCCTTCTCCTTCTTCTGCTTCTTCTGATTCACCCTCCTAACTTCACCTTCTCCTTCTCCTTCTTCTGCTTCTTCTGATTCACCCTCCTGACTTCACCTTCTCCTTCTCCTTCTTCTGCTTCTTCTGATTCACCCTCCAGACCTCACCTTCTCCTTCTCCTTCTTCGACTTCTTCTGATTCACCCTCCAGACTTCATTTTCTCCTTCTCCTTCTTCTACTTCTTCTGATTCACCCTCCAGTCTTCACCTTCTCCTTCTCCTTCTTCTGCTTCTTCTGATTCACCCTCCAGACTTCACCTTCTCCTTCTCCTTCTTCTGCTTCTTCTGATTCACCCTCCAGACCTCACCATCTCCTTCTCCTTCTTCTACTTCTTCTGATTCACCCTCCAGACTTCACCTTCTCCTTCTGCTTCTTCTACTTCTTCTGATTCACCCTCCAGTCTTCACCTCCTCCTTCTCCTTCTTCTGCTTCTTCTGATTCACCCTCCTGACTTCACCTTCTCCTTCTCCTTCTTCTGCTTCTTCTGATTCACCCTCCAGACTTCACCTTCTCCTTCTCCTTCTTCTACTTCTTCTGATTCACCCTCCAGACTTCACCTTCTCCTTCTACTTCTTCTGCTTCTTCTGATTCACCCTCCAGACTTCACCTTCTTCTTCTCCTTCTTCTGCTTCTTCTGATTCACCCTCCAGACTTCACCTTCTCCTTCTCCTTCTTCTGCTTCTTCAGATTCACCCTCCAGACTTCACCTTCTCCTTCTCCTTCTTCTGCTTCTTCTGATTCACCCTCCAGACTTCCCCTTCTCCTTCTCCTTCTTCTACTTCTTCTGATTCACCCTCCAGACTTCACCTTCTCCTTCTCCTTCTTCTGCTTTTTCTGATTCACCCTCCAGACTTCACCTTCTCCTTCTCCTTCGTCTACTGCTTCTGATTCACCCTCCAGACTACACCTTCTCCTTCCCCTTCTTCTACTTCTTCTGATTCACCCTCCAGACTCCACCTTCTCCTTCTCCTTCTTCTGCTTCTTCTGATTCACCCTCCAGACTTCACCTTCTGCTTCTCCTTCTTCTACTTCTTCTGATTCACCCTCCAGACTTCATCTTCTCCTTCTCCTTCTTCTACTTCTTCTTATTCACCCTCCAGATTTCACATTCTCCTTCTCCTTCTTCTACATCTTCTGCTTCTCCCTCCAGACTTCACCTTCTCCTTCTCCTTCTTCTGCTTCTTCTGATTCACCCTCCAGACTTCACCTTCTCCTTCTCCTTCTTCTACTTCTTCTGATTCACCCTCCAGACTACACCTTCTCCTTCCCCTTCTTCTACTTCTTCTGATTCACCCTCCAGACTCCACCTTCTCCTTCTCCTT
Source organism: Somniosus microcephalus (assembly GCF_052327205.1). Lineage (NCBI taxonomy): Eukaryota > Metazoa > Chordata > Chondrichthyes > Squaliformes > Somniosidae > Somniosus > Somniosus microcephalus. The sequence continues at coordinate 7,109 of NW_028226211.1, read as the reverse complement.
CTTCTGCTTCTTCTGATTCACCCTCCAGACTTCACCTTCTGCTTCTCCTTCTTCTACTTCTTCTGATTCACCCTCCAGACTTCATCTTCTCCTTCTCCTTCTTCTACTTCTTCTTATTCACCCTCCAGATTTCACCTTCTCCTTCTCCTTCTTCTACATCTTCTGCTTCTCCCTCCAGACTTCACCTTCTCCTTCTCCTTCTTCTGCTTCTTCTGATTCACCCTCCAGACTTCACCTTCTCCTTCTCCTTCTTCTACTTCTTCTGATTCAACCTCCAGACTTCACCTTCTCCTTCTCCTTCTTCTACTTCTTCTGATTCAACCTCCAGACTTCACCTTCTCCTTCTCCTTCTTCTGCTTCTTCTGCTACACCCTCCAGACTTCACCTTCTCCTTCTCCTTCTTCTGCTTCTTCTGCTTCACCCTCCTGACTTCACCTTCTCCTTCTCCTTCTTCTACTTCTTCTGATTCACCCTCCAGACTTCACCTTCTCCTTCTCCTTCTTCTGCTTCTTCTGCTTCACCCTCCAGACTTCACCTTCTCCTTCTCCTTCTTCTACTTCTTCTGCTTCGCCCTCCAGACTTCACCTTCTCCTTCTCCTTCTTCTGCTTCTTCTGCTTCACCCTCCAGACTTCACCTTCTTCTTCTCCTTCTTCTGCTTCTTCTGCTTCACCCTCCTGACTTCACCTTCTCCTTCTCCTTCTTCTACTTCTTCTGATTCACCCTCCAGACTTCACCTTCTCCTTCTCCTTCTTCTGCTTCTTCTGCTTCACCCTCCAGACTTCACCTTCTCCTTCTCCTTCTTCTGCTTCTTCTGATGCGCCCGACAGACTTCACCTTCTCCTTCTCCTTCTTCTGCTTCTTCTGCTTCACCTTCCTGACTTCACCTTCTCCTTCTCCTTCTTCTACTTTTTCTGCTTCACCCCCCTGACTTCACCTTCTCCTTCTCCTTCTTCTGCTTCTTCTGATTCACCCTCCTAACTTCACCTTCTCCTTCTCCTTCTTCTGCTTCTTCTGATTGACCCTCCTGACTTCACCTTCTCCTTCTCCTTCTTCTACTTCTTCTGATTCATCCTCCAGACTTCACCTTCTCCTTCTCCTTCTTCTACTTCTTCTGATTCACCCTCCAGTCTTCACCTTCTACTTCTCCTTCTTCTGCTTCTTCTGCTTCACCCTCTAGACTTCACCTTCTCCTTCTCTTTCTTCTGTTTCTTCTGATTCACCCTCCAGACTTCACCTTCTCCTTCTCCTTCTTCTGATTCTTCTGATTCACACTCCAGACTTCATCTTCTCCTTCTCCTTCTTCTGCTTCTTCTGATTCACCCTCCTGACTTCAGCTTCTCCTTCTCCTTCTTCTACTTCTTCTGATTCACCCTCATGACTTCACCTTCTCCTTCTCCTTCTTCTACTTCTTCTGCTTCACCCTCATGACTTCACCTTCTCCTTCTCCTTCTTCTACTTCTTCTGCTTCACCCTCCAGACTTCACCTTCTCCTTCTCCTTCTTCTGCTTCTTCTGATTCACCCTCCAGACTTCACCTTCTCCTTCCCCTTATTCTGCTTCTTCTGATTCACCCTCCAGACTTCACCTTCTCCTTCTCCTTATTCTGCTTCTTCTGATTCATCCTCCAGACTTCACCTTCTCCTTCTCCTTCTTCTGCTTCTTCTGATTCACTCTCCAGACTTCACCTTCTCCTTCTCCTTCTTCTGCTTCTTCTGATTCACCCTCCAGACTTCACCTTCTCCTTCTCCTTCTTCTACTTATTCTGATTCACCCTCAAGACCTCATCTTCTCCTTCTCCTTTTTCTGCTTCTTCTGATTCACCCTCCAGACTTCACCTTCTCCTTCTCCTTCTTCTACTTCTTGTGATTCACCCTCCAGACTTCACCTTCTCCTTCTCCTTCTTCTGCTTCTTCTGATTCACCCTCCAGACTTCACCTTCTCCTTCTCCTTCTTCTGCTTCTTCTGATACACCCTCCAGACTTCACCTTCTCCTTCTCCTTCTTCTGCTTCTTCTGATTCACCCTTCAGACTTCACCTTCTCCTTCTCCTTCTTCTGCTTCTACTGATTCAACCTCCAGACCTCACCTTCTCCTTCTCCTTCTTCTAATTCTTCTGATTCACCCTCCAGACTTCATCTTCTCCTTCTCCTTCTTCTGCTTCTTCTGATTCACCCTCCAGACTTCACCTTCTCCTTCTCCTTCTTCTGCTTCTTCTGATTCAGCCTCCAGACTTCGCCTTCTCCTTCTCCTTCTTCTACTTCTTCTGATTCACCCTCCAGACTTCACCTTCTCCTTCTCCTTCTTCTACTTCTTCTGATTCAACCTCCAGTCTTCACCTTCTCCTTCTCCTTCTTCTGCTTCTTCTGATTCACCCTCCAGATTTCACCTTCTCCTTCTCCTTCTTCTGCTTCTTCTGATTCACCCTCCTGACTTCACCTTCTCCTTCTCCTTCTTCTGTTTCTTCAGATTCACCCTCCAGACTTCACCTTCTCCTTCTCCTTCTTCTACTTCTTCTGATTCACCCTCCAGACTTCATCTTCTCCTTCTACTTCTTCTGCTTCTTCTGATTCACCCTCCAGACTTCACCTTCTCCTTCTCCTTCTTCTGCTTCTTCTGATTCACCCTCCAGACTTCACCTTCTCCTTCTCCTTCTTCTGCTTCTACTGATTCACCCTCCAGACTTCACCTTCCCCTTCTCCTTCTTCTGCTTCTTCTGATTCACCCTCCAGACTTCACCTTCTCCTTCTCCTTCTTCTACTTCTTCTGATTCACCCTCCAGACTTCTCCTTCTCCTTCTTCTACTTCTTCTGATTCACCCTCCAGACTTCACCTTCTCCTTCTCCTTCTTCTGCTTCTTCTGATTCACCCTCCAGACTTCACCTTTTCCTTCTCCTTCTTCTGCTTCTTCTGATTCACCCTCCATACTTCACCTTCTCCTTCTCCTTCTTCTGCTTCTTCAGATTCACCCTTCAGACTTCACCTTCTCCTTCTCCTTCTTCTGCTTCTTCTGATTCACCCTCCAGACCTCACCTTCTCCTTCTCCTTCTTCCAATTCTTCTGATTCACCCTCCAGACTTCATCTTCTCCTTCTCCTTCTTCTGCTTCTTCTGATTCACCCTCCAGACTTCACCTTCTCCTTCTCCTTCTTCTACTTCTTCTGATTCACCCTCCAGACTTCTCCTTCTCCTTCTTCTACTTCTTCTGATTCACCCTCCAGACTTCACCTTCTCCTTCTCCTTCTTCTGCTTCTTCTGATTCACCCTCCAGACTTCACCTTTTCCTTCTCCTTCTTCTGCTTCTTCTGATTCACCCTCCATACTTCACCTTCTCCTTCTCCTTCTTCTACTTCTTCTGATTCGCCCTCCAGACTTCACCTTCTCCTTCTCCTTCTTCTGCTTCTTCTGCTTCACCCTCCAGACTTCACCTTCTCCTTCTCCTTCTTCTGCTTCTTCTGCTGCGCCCGCCAGACTTCACCTTCTCCTTCTCCTTCTTCTGCTTCTTCTGCTTCACCCTCCTGACTTCACCTTCTCCTTCTCCTTCTTCTACTTCTTCTGCTTCACCCCCCTGACTTCACCTTCTCCTTCTCCTTCTTCTGCTTCTTCTGATTCACCCTCCTAACTTCAATCTTCTCCTTCTCCTTCTTCTGCTTCTTCTGATTCACCCTCCTGACTTCACCTTCTCCTTCTCCTTCTTCTGCTTCTTCTGATTCATCCTCCAGACTTCACCTTCTCCTTCTCCTGCTTCTTCTGATTCACCCTCCAGACTTCACCTTCTCCTTCTCCTTCTTCTGCTTCTTCTGCTTCACCCTCCAGACTTCACCTTCTCCTTCTCCTTCTTCTACTTCTTCTGCTTCGCCCTCCAGACTTCACCTTCTCCTTCTCCTTCTTCTGCTTCTTCTGCTTCACCCTCCAGACTTCACCTTCTTCTTCTCCTTCTTCTGCTTCTTCTGCTTCACCCTCCTGACTTCACCTTCTCCTTCTCCTTCTTCTACTTCTTCTGATTCACCCTCCAGACTTCACCTTCTCCTTCTCCTTCTTCTGCTTCTTCTGCTTCACCCTCCAGACTTCACCTTCTCCTTCTCCTTCTTCTGCTTCTTCTGATGCGCCCGACAGACTTCACCTTCTCCTTCTCCTTCTTCTGCTTCTTCTGCTTCACCTTCCTGACTTCACCTTCTCCTTCTCCTTCTTCTACTTTTTCTGCTTCACCCCCCTGACTTCACCTTCTCCTTCTCCTTCTTCTGCTTCTTCTGATTCACCCTCCTAACTTCACCTTCTCCTTCTCCTTCTTCTGCTTCTTCTGATTGACCCTCCTGACTTCACCTTCTCCTTCTCCTTCTTCTACTTCTTCTGATTCATCCTCCAGACTTCACCTTCTCCTTCTCCTTCTTCTACTTCTTCTGATTCACCCTCCAGTCTTCACCTTCTACTTCTCCTTCTTCTGCTTCTTCTGCTTCACCCTCTAGACTTCACCTTCTCCTTCTCTTTCTTCTGCTTCTTCTGATTCACCCTCCAGACTTCACCTTCTCCTTCTCCTTCTTCTGATTCTTCTGATTCACACTCCAGACTTCACCTTCACTTTCTCCTTCTTCTGCTTCTTCTGATTCACCCTCCTGACTTCAGCTTCTCCTTCTCCTTCTTCTACTTCTTCTGATTCACCCTCATGACTTCACCTTCTCCTTCTCCTTCTTCTACTTCTTCTGCTTCACCCTCATGACTTCACCTTCTCCTTCTCCTTCTTCTACTTCTTCTGCTTCACCCTCCAGACTTCACCTTCTCCTTCTCCTTCTTCTGCTTCTTCTGATTCACCCTCCAGACTTCACCTTCTCCTTCCCCTTATTCTGCTTCTTCTGATTCACCCTCCAGACTTCACCTTCTCCTTCTCCTTATTCTGCTTCTTCTGATTCATCCTCCAGACTTCACCTTCTCCTTCTCCTTCTTCTGCTTCTTCTGATTCACTCTCCAGACTTCACCTTCTCCTTCTCCTTCTTCTGCTTCTTCTGATTCAACCTCCAGACTTCACCTTCTCCTTCTCCTTCTTCTACTTATTCTGATTCACCCTCAAGACCTCATCTTCTCCTTCTCCTTCTTCTGCTTCTTCTGATTCACCCTCCAGACTTCACCTTCTCCTTCTCCTTCTTCTACTTCTTGTGATTCACCCTCCAGACTTCACCTTCTCCTTCTCCTTCTTCTGCTTCTTCTGATTCACCCTCCAGACTTCACCTTCTCCTTCTCCTTCTTCTGCTTCTTCTGATACACCCTCCAGACTTCACCTTCTCCTTCTCCTTCTTCTGCTTCTTCTGATTCACCCTTCAGACTTCACCTTCTCCTTCTCCTTCTTCTGCTTCTACTGATTCAACCTCCAGACCTCACATTCTCCTTCTCCTTCTTCTAATTCTTGTGATTCACCCTCCAGACTTCATCTTCTCCTTCTCCTTCTTCTGCTTCTTCTGATTCACCCTCCAGACTTCACCTTCTCCTTCTCCTTCTTCTGCTTCTTCTGATTCAGCCTCCAGACTTCGCCTTCTCCTTCTCCTTCTTCTACTTCTTCTGATTCACCCTCCAGACTTCACCTTCTCCTTCTCCTTCTTCTACTTCTTCTGATTCAACCTCCAGTCTTCACCTTCTCCTTCTCCTTCTTCTGCTTCTTCTGATTCACCCTCCAGATTTCACCTTCTCCTTCTCCTTCTTCTGCTTCTTCTGATTCACCCTCCTGACTTCACCTTCTCCTTCTCCTTCTTCTGTTTCTTCAGATTCACCCTCCAGACTTCACCTTCTCCTTCTTCTACTTCTTCTGATTCACTCTCCAGACTTCATCTTCTCCTTCTACTTCTTCAACTTCTTCTGATTCACCCTCCAGACTTCACCTTCTCCTTCTCCTTCTTCTGATTCTTCTGATTCACCCTCCAGACTTCACCTTCTCCTTCTCCTTCTTCTGCTTCTACTGATTCACCCTCCAGACTTCACCTTCCCCTTCTCCTTCTTCTGCTTCTTCTGATTCACCCTCCAGACTTCACCTTCTCCTTCTCCTTCTTCTACTTCTTCTGATTCACCCTCCAGACTTCTCCTTCTCCTTCTTCTACTTCTTCTGATTCACCCTCCAGACTTCACCTTCTCCTTCTCCTTCTTCTGCTTCTTCTGATTCACCCTCCAGACTTCACCTTTTCCTTCTCCTTCTTCTGCTTCTTCTGATTCGCCCTCCATACTTCACCTTCTCCTTCTCCTTCTTCTGCTTCTTCAGATTCACCCTTCAGACTTCACCTTCTCCTTCTCCTTCTTCTGCTTCTTCTGATTCACCCTCCAGACCTCACCTTCTCCTTCTCCTTCTTCCAATTCTTCTGATTCACCCTCCAGACTTCATCTTCTCCTTCTCCTTCTTCTGCTTCTTCTGATTCACCCTCCAGACTTCACCTTCTCCTTCTCCTTCTTCTACTTCTTCTGATTCACCCTCCAGACTTCTCCTTCTCCTTCTTCTACTTCTTCTGATTCACCCTCCAGACTTCACCTTCTCCTTCTCCTTCTTCTGCTTCTTCTGATTCACCCTCCAGACTTCACCTTTTCCTTCTCCTTCTTCTGCTTCTTCTGATTCACCCTCCATACTTCACCTTCTCCTTCTCCTTCTTCTACTTCTTCTGATTCGCCCTCCAGACTTCACCTTCTCCTTCTCCTTCTTCTGCTTCTTTTGCTTCACCCTCCAGACTTCACCTTCTCCTTCTCCTTCTTCTGCTTCTTCTGCTGCGCCCGCCAGACTTCACCTTCTCCTTCTCCTTCTTCTGCTTCTTCTGCTTCACCCTCCTGACTTCACCTTCTCCTTCTCCTTCTTCTACTTCTTCTGCTTCACCCCCCTGACTTCACCTTCTCCTTCTCCTTCTTCTGCTTCTTCTGATTCACCCTCCTAACTTCAATCTTCTCCTTCTCCTTCTTCTGCTTCTTCTGATTCACCCTCCTGACTTCACCTTCTCCTTCTCCTTCTTCTGCTTCTTCTGATTCATCCTCCAGACTCACCTTCTCCTTCTCCTGCTTCTTCTGATTCACCCTCCAGACTTCACCTTCTCCTTCTCCTTCTTCTGCTTCTTCTGATTCACCCTCCAGACCTCACCTTCTCCTTCTCCTT